>NC_088405.1:29683829-29686329 GCF_034236695.1 Oncorhynchus nerka | reverse complement strand
ACTCAACGTATTTGAAATATTTGAAATAGTATTTGAACCCAGTAGTCGCAGGTGCACATGACACACACATCCATAGTAACTTGACGGAGCTCTCACCACTGTATGTAGGTGTGGTTGTGCTCCAGTTTGTCATAATCTCCTTTCCATTTGGTCAGGATCTCCTCAATGAAGATGACTAGAGATGGATTCAGGTCAATCACATAAATTATACAGAAAAGACATGTGCCTGGTTTGGGGTTAGCTTAAAATGTGTGTGTGTGTGTGTGTGTGTGTGTGTGTGTGTGTGTGTGTGTGTGTGTGTGTGTGTGTGTGTGTGTGTGCGTGTGTGTGTGTGTGTGTGTGTGTGTGTGCTTGCGTGCGTGCATGCGTGCACTGACCATCTGGTATTAGAGGGATCGTGTTCAGGTAGAAGCGAAGGTTGCGGTACTCATTAGGTAACCGGGGCTCCTTGTAGTTCTAGGGAGGGAGAGGAAAAGGAGGAAAAGTCAGGAAGTGTGCGTGTTTGCGCGCGCGCGTGCGTGAGTGTGTGTGGAGCGTACCGGGTAGCTGTGGCGATATTTGTAAAGATCCTTTGCAGCATAAAAGCTCCTCTTCATCTTGGTGCTAGAGCCAGAGAACTGAGAGAGAGCGAGAGAGAGAGAGAGAGAGAGAGATGGAGAGAGTGTAAGTAAACACTGACAGGTTGCAACTCAGATGATCCCTGAGTGACACATAAACACATGTAACCACAAGCTGTGTTACAACAGATGTCTGGGTTCAATGGGTTCACTGTTGGTGTGGGTATAACAGTCTGCGACCTTCTGCCCCATGGATCCAACTCTAGTGTTATGGAGGCTTCAGATGCACTCACAGTCAGGATCAAATGAAGCCGAAGGCACCATGTCAAGGCATATAAAGGAATAATAAAGGCAATTGACTCATTATAGAAAAATATTGTTGTTTACCTCTTTTGTACCAATGAGCAGAGATGCTGCCCTTCGAAATTGTAGAGTTGTTGAGTAGGCTATTGTCATATTGTCTCCCCATATTTGACCCTATTCTTCTTGATGTAAAAAAATGGTCACCTTCATCAGATCGCTGTCTCACATGCTCACAACACTAGCCTACTCTCTCTGCTTGTGCACCTGGGACATTGAGGAAACCAACGAGGATATAAAACATTTTGATTCAAACTGGAGGCTATAATGTCGGAATTATGGCTATAAGATACAATACATCCACTTGTGGCAATGCATAATACCACATCAAATGGATACCTGGCAATGACATTAGATGTAGCCTAGACATGGCAACAAGACATGCGTTGAGAACAATTATTTGGAGACATAGGCCTAAACTAAGCTACAAGCCTACATACAAGCCTGATTTTGGTTGCCCAACATTAGGCTGAGATGTTGACATTTTCAGCGAGTCGGCTATGCAGCTGTGCCATTTCCCTTTTCTAATTTAGCTCAGGGCAGTCTGCTCTTCTTCCATTTTTCTCTGTGTCTGGTTGCTATAGATACGCTCTTGTGCTGTTGCGTTTCTGTCGTGTGCTGGTATTTACCTGCGGGGACATGTCCGCTTGTTCGCCGCATCTCCCCGTCAAGGGGGGGCTGACACACTCGGATATCCCGCTGTCCTCATCACCCGGCTGCTCATCGCATTCCGAGTCTGACTCCCACGTCGAGTCGCATTCTTCCACAGTGCTCGGCTCCTTGTAGCGCAAACTGCCTATCAGATTTCCCATTTATCAAACCTACACTGAGTCGCAGCCGTCCTCTGTGTCCTTTTAGCCTACATATTTTGACGTGGAGTCGGCCTCCTGGTTCTTTTAAATGGCAGGCTGAGGGAGTTTCCAATCCACAGACTTGCTGGCCGCGGTGAACACACCCCCAACGTGCGCCGCGTGCCAGGTGACAGCATCAGGACCGAAGATGACATCACTTGCTCCGCGACTCAGGGACAGGGGTTAACTCGTGTCACCTCTAAGATCGTCAATGTCAGAAAGATAACAAATCATTAGTCTCAATTTCTGTCACTGACGTCATGTTTTCCATCGAGTCAAAATCGGATTTTCCCTCATTGTAGAAATTGGCTATATGGGCCTGTCTATTGATATGTATAGTACACATGTGGTTGTGTGCCGTGTTTTTTCTAGTTAGGTGGGCTAATCAACAGACTACAGTTTACTACTTAAATGCACATTTAAATAAGGGCATTCCTCCCAAGGGATGAGCTTTGGTGTGTGGTAACACAGAGACGAACGTAGTACAACATGACAGCCTACCCAAGCAGTGTTGGAGTGGGAAACGGACCAAAGTCAATAGCACAATTAGCTGCTGATAGAATAAACAGAGCTGGATGATACAATACAACAGAGCGGACATCAAATGCAAAGTATAAAGATCAACATTCAGTGAGACAGGAACCAGAAATGTCAATCTCATCACCACCACATGAGAGCAGCATTTCCTACGTAATATATTATACCGTAGCAACGTGGATCTCGACTCCTTAG
>NC_088405.1:29653829-29678829 GCF_034236695.1 Oncorhynchus nerka | reverse complement strand
ACACACACACACACACACACACACACACACACACACACACACACACACACACACTCACACTCACATACACACTCACACACTCTATATCTCTCTCTCTCTCTCTCTCTCTCTCTCTCTCTACCTCTCTCTCAATTTCAATTCAATTTCAATTTAAGTGGCTTTATTGGCATTGGAAACATATATTTACATTCCCTAAGCAAGTGAAATAGATCAAAAGTAAAAGTGAAATAAACAAAAAATGAACAATAAATATTACACTCACAAAAGTTCCAAAGAATGTCATATAATGTCTATATACAGTGTTGCAATGATGCGCAAATGGTTATAGAACAAAAGGGAAAAGAAATAAACACAAATATAGGTTGTATTTACAACGGTGATTGTTCTTCACTGTCTCTCTCTCTCACACACACACACACACACACACACACACACACACACACACACACACACACACACACACACACACACACACACACACACACACACTATTATTGAGGCCTCACTAGACAGAAGAGGTAGGCTATACACTGTATTGTTGCCTCTAGCAACCACATCACTCTGTGTCTCACTCCCTTGTCTCTTTTACTCAGACCAGCTCCTGTGGCATGTGACATGATGTCAGATAATAGCCAATCCCTAGGGCCCAAACAACACAACAGAACCCAGCTCTGATTTCCACCACCAAAACTGATAGTGAGCCATTTATTTCTCATTTGATCCTTCATCATGTAATTCCCAGTAGCAAAGAGCGCTGTCACATGTCAATACCCAGTAGGAATGGATTCTCTGATGGAACTGGGGCACTGAAAAGACTGTCTGGCAGTTGATTGACTGGTACATGCTGATGCCACAGAGCCTATCGGGAAGGTGTAAGTAATAGACTAGTCATAACTCAAAGTGCAGATTTCACTTTATGCTGACATTGAAAAATGCACCCATATTTATGTATCGGCATAGATTTAATCGGTTTGGCCAATTGACAATAATGAAATGCAAATCAGACTCTGTTTTTCAGCTGTATTGATGAAATACCAGAGTCTGGAAGAACATAAGCCACAGATCAATATAGACTGTTACACGAGATAAGGAGCCATACGGTAGTTCCTATGGGAGAACAAAGCAACACTGTGTTCAATATTTTCTAAGCACAAGCAATTCATTGCATTTAAACAAATAGGCTACCTGATATGGTATAAAAAGTCCAGAAAAGCAACATCACTGTCAGAGAATGTGTAACCTAGGCTAATCTCTGTGATGCCCAAAACCATGTAATGACTGTCAGAGAATGTGTAACCTAGGCTAATCTCTGTGATGCCCAAAACCATGTAATGACTGTCAGAGAATGTGTAACCTAGGCTAATCTCTGTGATGCCCAAAACCATGTAATGACTGTCAGAGAATGTGTAACCTAGGCTAATCTCTGTGATGCCCAAAACCATGTAATGACTGTCAGAGAATGTGTAACCTAGGCTAATCTCTGTGATGCCCAAAACCATGTAATGACTGTCAGAGAATGTGTAACCTAGGCTAATCTCTGTGATGCCCAAAACCATGTAATGACTGTCAGAGAATGTGTAACCTAGGCTAATCTCTGTGATGCCCAAAACCATGTAATGACTGTCAGAGAATGTGTAACCTAGGCTAATCTCTGTGATGCCCAAAACCATGTAATGACTGTCAGAGAATGTGTAACCTAGGCTAATCTCTGTGATGCCCAAAACCATGTAATGACTGTCAGAGAATGTGTAACCTAGGCTAATCTCTGTGATGCCCAAAACCATGTAATGACTGTCAGAGAATGTGTAACATAGGCTAATCTCTGTGATGCCCAAAACCATGTAATGATGAACAGGTATGTCATCAAACTTGAAGCCTATTTGCCTGCAACTAATCCACAATCTGAGACAGAGTCTATAGGCCTATACGTTTCCTGCTATAGGCTACTGGTTTACCTAGCTACCATATATATTTCTCTATCTCTTTAAATTGTAGTGTTTGCTCAATTGGTCTGGTGAGGACAACCTGCAATTTAAATTCAAAAGTCCCGACAATAATTTAGAACCAAAGCAAACGTCTCTTCATCTCGCTCTCTCTCTCTCTCTCTCTCTCTCTCTCTCTCTCTCTCTCTCTCTCTCTCTCTCTCTCTCTCTCTCTCTCTCACTCTCACTCTCTCACTCTCTCTCTCTCCCCAACTCTCTCTCTCTCTCTCTCGTTAGGGTGAGTTCATCTCCATCCTCAGCGGACACTGACGTGTTCCTCTAGCATTATGACAAAGTATCCCTCTTTTTCCTCCCCTTTTCCTCCACTCTCTTTCTCTCTTCGTCCATTCCAGTCTTCCCCGTCCCCTTTCTCTCCACATCGCAGTTTATCATCTCTCTGCACTGAAGCTCCTGCACCTGCTTCTCACCACTGCCCGCTAGACACCGACTCAACCAGCATCCAACCCCGGGAATGATACCCTTTCTCTCGGACACTACGGGAGTAGAGGCCAGTGGATAGGTCTGCTTTTTGGTCTGTTTCAAAAGCTATTTGTGGTTTATCGGAAAGGCTGTGGGCTGAAGGCATGTTAAGAGGTATTACCTGTTGTTTTTAAGGGGTTCGTTTCGTCGCTCTGTTGTTCGAGGGATATGATCGTCTCCACTTTTATCCGGGAGGAGACTCATCAAACGGTCCCGACCGGACGCGGACGTGACTATGTTTACATAACTCTAAAGGGGATGAATTTGGAGATTTATGACAGTTTATTGGAGATAACAAGAAACAAAGTCCTCATGTCAAAATAATGGTCGTATGTGGTCATTAAAATTATTTTGGAGAGTGCAAATTGTCGCCGAACGTTCGTATAATGCTTGGGTGTGATGAAGTGAGGTAAAGTGAGTGCACAGCTCAGATGTTTATCCCCTAACTTCGGCAAGATGAAATCGCTCTTCTACAGCCGCTTCTTCATCTTCCTGCCCTGGGTCCTCATCGTCATCATCATGATCCATATTGACACAAGGACGTCCGTCCGAAGTCCAGCCCTGGGCCGCGGAGGGGGCGCACATAGGCAAGACAGAACCAGCCCACCCCAGGCCAACCGCTCCGCTCTCCCGGCAATCTACGCCATCACCCCGACCTACAACCGGCCAGTCCAGAAAGCTGAACTTACCCGGCTCGCTAACACCTTCCGCCAGGTTCCTCGCTTCCACTGGATAGTAGTGGAGGACTCGACTGTGCGCACGGAGCTGGTGGTGCGCTTTCTCGCCCGCTCGGGGATGCAGTACACACACCTGAACATCTTTACGCCCCGCCGGTTCAAACGTACCGGGATGCCCCGTGCTACTGAGCAGAGGAACACGGCTCTCTCGTGGCTGCGGTCACATCGCTCCATCAAGGACGTGGGGATAGTATTCTTCGCCGATGATGACAACACATACAGTCTGGAACTGTTTGAAGAGGTAATAATAAATCAACGACAGACCCATAGCATGACATTATCAACAGACCAAAGCTTAGGGACAGTTCGACATTTACTCGAAAATCCGCAAAAAAATGATTACCACCACAAATAACTATAATTGTAGCAACCCGGTATTTATAAACGTGAATATCTACCACTTCAGCATGGTTTTGTAGCACAGTAGATTCCATGCAGGGCTACTGAATAGAAGGTTGAATGGTTCGCCGACCACCAGCTCTGTTCTTATCTCATTACACCATGATCAGAGCGGGCTGCAGACAATGATCAGCTAGGGGGAAATCCGATCATCATTATATAAAATACTGTATATGCAACGAATTTTGCAACCACCAATTTTCTGTGCCCATTCACCACCCATGATCAATGAGCAACGGAAAACTGCATATGCTTCACACCTCTAGTGCTTCATCATGGTTTGCGTTTTCAACATCACAATCAAATAGAGTATGTCAATAACAAACAAAAAACTCCCTACTCAGTATCAATGGCTTGGCTTTACAATCTCTGAAACTTCATTAAACATTCTGGTGTTTTGTAACAGATTGTCTCTTTCCATTCATCAAATGGCCATGGGCAGTTTGAATGCTGGAGTTATGTTAGAGTGGAGTGGATGAAAGTGATCAGGTAGTACACACAGGAGACTTGTGAAGTAGCCTACCTAATCAGGCTGATTGTGTTTCTGCCACACATCAAAGGTAATACATTTGAAAAGTGAAATGGCAAATGTTAAGGCTATATTGAAGCATTAGGTAGGTTCTGGATCCCGGGTCAGCAACTAGGTTTGGCCTAGGGCCAATTCTTTTCTGAGCTAATAGTTGGCGGATCAAAACATAATTAGCATGATAGCAGCCCAATCCATACAGGCCCTCACTACAAATTGAACAAGATTTGAACACATCTGGTTAGTATATAATCAATGACAATAACATCATCATTTCGATCTGATTACACTGATAAAATGAACAATGGCTCTATTAAATTCGTTTTTTTTATGTCAATTTCTCTGTGCATTGATTGCAGAAAATCAGCTTGCAATCAAGAGAAAATGTAGCTCTCAAAGCCTCAACACAAAGGTGGATAATGAAAATAGGAGTTTCAGGGAAGAATGGACACAGAAATATGCATTCTGACCATATTTCTCCAGTGTCAACACTTTCAAAAGTTACCTTTCCACCCAGAGAACCGACCCAACACAGAACAATGGAAGCTTCAACTGCTGGCTACTTGTCCATTGCTTAATTATGCCGAACCCAACAACAGAAGATAACAAGTGCTTCCCTAAAAGCTGCCTGGGTTTAAACATATTCTCTTTTCAGAAAGTGAATAGCTGATACAGACGTAATAACAGTCATTTTTCTGTCTCCTGGAATATAGAAGCGCGTGGCTCAGCCTCAAAATGGCATGGAGATGAAGCAGCTATATCACCACATGCTTCAGAGTCGCAGCTTTCACGGGTATTGTTTCTAGCATAAGGCATGTGTGATGTCGTGAACATTATGCCATAGTCCAGTCCGTGTATTCGTCCTGTGGAATTCCAGTTCCATGTTTTACAGTAGCCGGGCGGTGGGAGTGAAATGCCATGTGCACTGGGTAATGCCAGGATCCTTCTGAGTAAAGTTCAACGAAAAGTATTTGAACGGCCGACCTCAGTTCTTATAAACATAAGCAATCTAAACAACGATGGATGTTGCAGCATGTTTCTAGCACAAGGCATCACATAGCCCAGCATCATTATAGAACGCTTTATGTAACTAGGGTCCTTTTTACTTATTTATTTTCTAAATATAAAGCTAACAATAGGTAGGCTATCCTTTTTGCCCAGCTTTCTTTAACAAAGGGCATGGCATTCCCTCACCAGTCATATAGATGTCGCTAACCCTCACATAGCCTACCACCTTAATTCAAAGACCTGGTTTTAACCAAACCTTTCACATACACAGAGATATTTAAGGAGTGCATGGTGACAGTAGGCCTATTGGTGGATTTGGCTACCGACTGAATCTGTGGATAGCATAATTGTGTTTGTCAAACCGGTAGGCCTGCCTCTCATTTCTTAAATAGGAAGAAATAGGCTTCAACAGAGCCCTCTTGTTGTTAGTGAAGGCAATTGTTGAAATGAATTAGGCCTACTCAAATGACTTTCAGCACCATTCGCTGTCCACCTCTGTTTGATTATGTCGCGGCCGCTGCCACAAAGCTGTCTGCTGCTCGTCTTATTAGCTCGTTGACTGTCTCCTGCACTCTCTTTTCTCATGAACTGACGTTTAAATTGAACTTTTGCGTTATTCAGGAGGGGTAACCTTTTGTTGGGACATTACTTTTGGATCATTTTGCATCACGTCTCCGAGCTCATTATTATTAAAACATTCTTAATGTTTTTTTTTAATGTGTGGTATAATTGCTAGTTAACACAAACTATTGGAATCAGTGACACGTGCAATGACACATCTGGCCTCTCTGCTGCCCATCACTTATTCTTCTATTTTCTCATGGCTTTATATTGAAATTGGTGCAGATTTGAATGATTTTGTGTTTCTGCACAAACCACGATTGTCACTATGAACGGAGGTCAGGATAGACTTGTAGACTATATTGACCTGTGGTATAGCAAGCACAGAAAAGCATAGTGCATAAGGGAAGTACCAAAACACCTAGATAGGGGAGGCACATGCAATCAGATGAGAAAATGTGGATATATGGAAGAAATTATAAAGTAAAACCTGCAAAAAGGGGAATGTAAACCAGGGAAAAAACGAACTGTTTTCCCCTGTGACCATTAAAAACAACATATCCCTCCTCAAAGCAAAAACAAAAGTTTGACAGCCCACCCATATTTTGCCCAGATAGCATATGTGTGCATTCAGACACCAGATATGGAAATGAGGCTGGGATATCCTGAAGGGCCGACTCTGGTCTTTGAGGGCCACTGTGTGTGCAGGCTTTAGTTCCAGTACTGATTCTGGATGGAACAAGAACCTGCACTTACAAAGTACATTTCACATTTCAAGTTCCTTGGTGTCCACATCACCAACAAACTAACATGGTCCAAGCACACCAAGACAGCCGTGAAGAGGGCATGACAAAACCTATTCTCAAGAGACTGAAAAGATTGGTGCCAAGCTTCCTGCCATCCAGGACCTATATACCAGGTGGTGTCAGAGGAAGGCCCGAAAAATTGTCAAAGCCTCCAGTCACTCAAGTCGTAGACTGTTCTCTCTGCTACCGCACGGCAAGCGGTACTGGAGCATCAAGTCTAGGTCCAAAAGGCACCTTAACAGCTTCTACCCCCAAGCCATGAGACTGCTGAACAATTAATCAAATGGCCACCCGGACTATTTACATTTGTTTTTACACTGCCCACTACTCGCTGTTTATTATCTATGCATAGTCACTTTACCCCTACCTACATTTACAAATGACCTCGACTAACCTATACCCCTGCACATTGACTAGGTACCGGTACCCCTGTATAGATAGCCTAGTTGTTGTTATTTACCGACTAACCTATACCCCTGCACATTGACTGTACCGTACCCCTACCCTGTATAGATAGCCTAGTTGTTGTTATTTACCTCGAACCTAGCCTAGTTGTTGTTATTTACCTCGACTAACCTATACCCCCTGCCATTGATTTACTCGACTAACCTATACCCTGCACATTGACTCGGTACCCCTGTATAGATAGCCTAGTTGTTGTTATTTACCTCGACTAACCTATACCCCTGCACATTGACTCGGTACCGGTACCCCTGTATAGATAGCCTAGTTGTTGTTATTTACCTCGACTAACCTATACCCCTGCACATTGACTCGGTACCGGTACCCCTGTATAGATAGCCTAGTTGTTGTTATTTACCTCGACTAACCTATACCCCTGCACATTGACTCGGTACCGGTACCCCTGTATAGATACTCGTACCCCTGTATAGATAGCCTTGTTGTTATTTACCTCGACTTGTTATTGTACTAGATAGCCTCGACTAACCTATACCCCTGCACATTGACTCGGTACATACCCCTGTTTGACTCGGTACCGGTACCCCTGTATAGATAGCCTAGTTGTTGTTATTTACCTCGACTAACCTATACCCCTGCACATTGACTCGGTACCGGTACCCCTGTATAGATAGCCTAGTTGTTGTTATTTACCTCGACTAACCTATACCCCTGCACATTGACTCGGTACCGGTACCCCCTGTATAGATAGCCTAGTTGTTGTTATTTACCTCGACTAACCTATACCCCTGCACATTGACTCGGTACCGGTACCCCTGTATAGATAGCCTAGTTGTTGTTATTTACCTCGACTAACCTATACCCCTGCACATTGACTCGGTACCGGTACCCCCTGTATAGATAGCCTAGTTGTTGTTATTTACCTCGACTAACCTATACCCCTGCACATTGACTCGGTACCGGTACCCCCTGTATAGATAGCCTAGTTGTTGTTATTTACCTCGACTAACCTATACCCCTGCACATTGACTCAGCACCGGTACCCCTGTATAGATAGCCTAGTTGTTGTTATTTACCTCGACTAACCTATACCCCTGCACATTGACTCAGTGCCGTACCCCTGTATAGATAGCCTAGTTGTTGTTATTTACCTCGACTAACCTATACCCCTGCACATTGACTCAGTACGGTACCCCTGTATAGATAGCCTAGTTGTTGTTATTTACCTCGACTAACCTATACCCCTGCACATTGACTCGGTACCCCTGGATAGCCTATTTACCCCTGTATAGATAGATAGCCTAGTTGTTGTTATTTACCTCGACTAACCTATACCCCTGCACATTGACTCGGTACCGGTACCCCCTGTATAGATAGCCTAGTTGTTGTTATTTTATTGTGTTACTTTTTATTCCATTGTTTACTTTAGTTTATTTAGTAAACATTTTCTTAATTCTATTTCTTGAACTGCATTGTTGGTTAAGGGCTTGTACGTAAGCATTTCACAGTAAGGTCTACATCTGTTGTATTCGGCGCATGGGACAAATACAATTTGATTTGATTTGATTTGCATATCACTTGTTTGGAGCGAGTCGTCTCTGTGGCTGTGTAATCTTCAATATAATTTCCTGTTGAAATAACCTGATTGACAGCAGGGGCTCGTCTCTCATTAATTGCTCCGGAGATAAGAAGCACATGGGTTTTGCGTTGTGTGTGTGTGTGTGTGTGTGTGTGTGTGTGTGTGGGGGGGGGGGGGGGGGGGGGGGGCTGGGGGTGAAAGGGAAAGAGGAGCATTGTACCCTTATCAACTAGTGACAACTTCAGATATGATATGATTCACACAAGGCCACCTCAAACAATCTCTAAATGTATTCTAACCCCCTGATTTGATTTTGATTTGATTTGATTTGCCATGCCACCAGTTGAACAGAGAATCAGGGTCCGTATGTATCAAGCAAGCATCTCAGAGTAGGAGTGCTGATTTCTCCAGTATGAAGTCGCCCCTAGACACCGTTGTAATACCCTTTATGATTTGTGGAGATGATCCTAAATCTTTGCCTAATGACAAAGTCTACCTAACAAGAGAAAAAACTGCATAAATAAATATATATTGTTTTGGGGGCTTGCCTGTTTTCTATGTTATTTTGGCATTAATACGTATCCCATATCAGTTTGCAAACAGTGCAAAAATATACAGTATATATATATAATTGAGTTAATAAAGCCGCATACAAACATGGTCTCCTTTTTGTTTTCTTGAGTAATCAGCTCCAAAATGCAGGTGTTTCAGCCAAGCTCAGTGCTTTCAGTGGTGGTGTGGCGTGCCAGCAGAAAACAGGAGCATTGCACCGTGATTGGCTCAGTGTTCTGTCACTCATTGGGACCTTACACAATCGCCAAACTTAAGTCCTTTGTAAGGGTAGACATCCAACATTTCAGCCCTTTGGGTTCTGCAATAGTTATATTACAAAGTGCCCTTCCAAGAAGGCTCAAGGTCATTGGCCACAGAAATGACGTCAAATCACGTCATATGTACAGTAGCTTTGATTGGACCGATCATGTCAACATCTTACTTTCACAATCTTAGCTAGCAATCATCATCATGAATCAAGTCTACTGGCAAATCCTGTTAAATCCTTGTCATATGAAGATAAATGATGAAGAGATAAAACGTATCGGTGCTCATCGGCCATTGGACATAAACATTACACAACAATGAGTGGTTTGGAAGGAATCGCTGACTGCAAGCACTGCAACTGGGAAGTCAGGAATAAACAGCCTAAACTGGGAAAATACGTTTTGAACAGTCATTCAATTCGGAATTGTAAATCCGGCATCTTTCTCATTAATGACAGTGGGAGAACTTGCACAATTGGTGGCTGACTAAATACTTTTTTTTACCCCACTGCATGTGTATAGTAGCTAAGAAAGTAATACTAAGTGTATGTTGTGTAGTAAGCTGTTAGTAGCCTATATTTGGTCTATTTTCACCAACGCGATATTGTAAACACGTCGTTCGTGGCCGGTGTTTTGCTTGTTTGCATAAAATAAATTGTACATCTTTGACAGTGCTGCTGATAGTAGTGGTGGAGCTTGGCTTGCACATGCAAATTCAGCACACACAACATTCTATAATAGAATTGTGTAATTTGACGTGTCAAATTAAAAGCTTATTTAAATAGTGTTATGTGACATGTATCTTTTTTGACACACAAAGACTCAAACGGCATTCAATGTGCCTCACCCTAATAATTTGGTCTATTTTCCCCTCTTAATTTCGCCTACTGTTCTAACTTGGTGGTGCACATGCAGCCTATAACCTGCTTTAGAGAAATGTAATCATTGAATATTGTAAGAGCTTTCATTGTCTGTTTATATTGCCCCCCTGATTTGTTTCTAGCGGGGGAAAAAAGTGGGATGCATGCCAGCAAAGCCACTACACAACACAACACTAAACAATATATTAATTACACTATGACCATGACAAACAGCCCATGTTCTGAATTCTGTCGCTGTACATTTCAAAAGTGAACAAATGGTTATATTGACTATGTCCTTCATCGCTCACTCATTAATGTCTTATTCGAAATTACGGATTACCTCTTATCTGCTCGTCGTCCCCTTATACCATAGTTTGTACATCTCAATTGTCAGTAGAAACCTCATTTGTTTAAGCAAGTCAGCCATATCAGCTATGTTTTTTTAAGGAAGTAAATGAGGCTGAATGAACTGTTTTGCTGCCAGACAAGGCTCCGCTGATAGCCAGGTGTAGCAGTGGTAAGGTGTTGGGACTCTGCTGTTGTGACAGCTTTATGTAGGCCCTAACAGTTTGTGGGCACCGTTTGTCACCGTTATAGTACAATTCATGTATTGGTTAGTGTTGTGTTGTGTAGTGGCTTTGCTGGCAGGCATCCCACATTTTTTTGTTTGCCCCACCAAGATTTACATGCTAAAATCGCCACTGGTAAGGGATTATCAACGAGGGGCTATGCGTTCTCTGGAAAATAATCAACGGCATGTTCGCGCTAACGGAGTGGAACAAATCTTCCACAGAGTTGTGTTATTTTCCAGAGAACGCATAGAGCCCTGAGTTGATTATCAATCATTCAATCAAATGTATTTATAAAGCCCTTCTTACATCAGCTGATGTCACAAAGTGCTGTACAGAAATCCAGCCTAATCCCCAAAAAGCATGCAATGCATGTGTAGAAGCAAGGTGGCTAGGAAAAACTCCCTAGAAAGGCCAGAACCTAGGAAGAAACCTAGAGAGGAACCAGGCTATGAGGGTTGGCCAGTCCTCTTCTGGCTGTGCTGGGTGGAGATTATCAGAACATGGCCAAGATGTTCAAATGTTCATAGATGACCAGCATGATCAAATAATAATAATCACAGTAGTTGTCGAGGGTGCAACAAGTCAGCACCTCAGGAGTAAATGTCAGTTGGCTTTTCATAGCCGATCATTCAGAGTATCTCCACCGGTCCTGCTGTCTCTAGAGAGTTGAAAACAGCAGGTCTGGGACAGGTAGCACGTCCAATGAATAGGTCAGGGTTCCGTAGCCGCAGACAGAACAGTTGAAACTGGAGCAGCAGCACGGCCAGGTGGACTGGGGACAGCAAGTAGTCATCAGGCCAGGTAGTCCTGAGGCATGGTCCTCGGGCTCAGGTCCTCAGAGAGAGAAAGAAAGAGAGAAGAGAGAAAGAGAGAGAGAATTAGAGAGAGCATACTTAAATTCACACAGGACACCAGATAAGACAGGAGAAATACTCCAGATATAACAAACTGACCCTAGCCCCCCGACACGAACTACTGCAGCATAAATACTGGAGGCTGAGACAGGAGGGTTCGGGAGACACTGTGGCCCCGTCCGACGATACCCCCGGACAGGGCCAAACAGGCAAGATATAACCCCACCCACTTTGCCAAGCACAGCCCCCACACTACTGGAGGGATATCTTCAACCACCAACTTACCATCCTGAGACAAGGCTGAGTATAGCCCACAAAGATCTCCGCCACTGCACAACCCAAAGGGGGGGGGGGGGGGGGCAACCCGGACAGGAAGATCGCGTCAGTGACTCAACCCACTCAAGTGACGCACCCTTCATAGGGACGGCATGGAAGAGCACCAGTAAGCCAGTGACTCAGCCCCTGTAGTAAGGTTAGAGGCAGAGAATCCCAGTGGAGAGAAGGGAACCAGCCAGGCAGAGACAGCAATGGCGATTCATTGCTCCAGTGCCTTTCCATTCATCCCTTTCATACCATGGCTATAATTGATCATATTTACCTCTAGAAATGTGTTAAACATCCACTGAAGTAGCTAGCAAGTTTACTAAATAGCTACAGTAGTTGACGTGGAAACCAAACATACAGACTTCCTAGTTTTGCTATCCAAACCATCAGTCCCATCTTGCTAGTATGAAAATTGAATTCAACAATGCCAAAAATGTTTTCAATTCGACTTTTGCTTTCAAAAGCAGCTCAAACGTAGATCATGTAAGAATGAAGTATAGCCATTTAATCCTACCATTCAAACATAAGGTGCATGATAGTGATTTATACAATGGGTGGGTCCAAAACTGAATCCTGGTTGGTTAAAACCAGCCGGTGTACCACAGATACATCTATTACGTTAAAATGCCTACTCTGTTCCATCTGACTGCGCAATCCATTGTCTCATCAGCCAAGCCAGACAATTTATAAAGTTGAAGTCGGAAGTTTACATAAACCTTAGCCAAATACATTTAAACTCAGTTTTTCATAATTCCTGACTCTTAATCCTAGTAACATTCCCTGTCTTAGGTTTGTTAGGATCACCACTTTATTTTAAGAATGTGCAATGTCAGAATAATAGTAGAGAGAATAATTTATTTCAGCTTTTATTTCTTTCATCACATTCCCAGTGTGTCAGAAGCTTACATACACTCAATTTTTAATTGTTTAATTTTTAATTAAACAATTAACTATTTTTAATAGTTTAACTTGGGTCAAATGTTTCAGGTAGCCTTCCACAAGCTTCCCACAATAAGCTGGGTGGATTTTGGCCCATTCCTCCTGACAGAGCTGGAGTAACTGAGTCAGGTTTGTAGGCCTCCTTGCTCGCACACGCTTTTTTAGTTCTGCACACATATTTTCTATAGGATTGAGGTCAGGGCTTTGTGATGGCCACTCCAATACCTTGACTTTGTAAACTTGATCTCCACTATAAAAAGCATCTAGACATTATTCACATTTCTTTTAGACATTTAAGTAACAGCAGGGATTTGTATAAACCTTGCTGTTTGTCAGCATTGCTTCAATATTCAAATGAAATCTGTCCGATAGTAATTAACGTGTCTGGAGACGAGACGAGACAGACAGACATGCAGACAGCGTTTCTCAAACAGTCGAAATCATGAATCAGCTGGCTTCCTTTTTATGGATATACAGTGCATTTGGGAAAATATTCAGACCCCTTGACTTTTTCCACATTTTGGAACGTTATAGCTTTATTCTGAAATGGTGTACATAGTTTTTTTTCTCCTCATCAATCTACACACAATACCCCATAATGACAAAGCAAAAGCAGTAAAAAAATATATATATCACATTTACATAAGTATTCAGACCCTTTACTCAGTACTTTGTTGAAGCAACTTTGGCAGCGATTACAACCTCGAATCTTCTTAGGTATGACCCTACATTCTTGGCACACCTGTTTTTGGGGAGTTTGTCCCATTGTTCTTTGCAGATCCTGTCAAGCCCTGTCAGGTTAGATGGGACATATTGCTGTACAGCTATTTTCAGGTCTCTCCAGAGATGTTCGATCGGGTTCAAGTCCGGGCTCTGGCTGGGCCACTCAAGGACATTCAGAGACTTGTCCCGAAGCTACTCCTGCGTTGTCTTGGCTGTGTGCTTAGGGTCGTTTTGTGGTGGAAGGTGAACCTTCACCCCAGTCTGAGGTCCTGAGCACTCTGTAGCAGGTTTACATCAAGGATCTCTCTGTACTTTGCTCTGCTCATCTTTCCCTCGATCCTGACTAGTCTCCCAGTCCCTGCCGATGAAAAACATCCCCACAGCATGATGCTGCCACCACCATGCTTCACCACGGGTATGGTGCCAGGTTGCCTCCAGATGTGATGCTTTGCATTCAGGCCAAAGAGTTCAATCTTGATGTCATGAGACCAGAGAATCTTGTTTCTCAGGGTCTGAGAGTCTTTTAGGTGCCTCTTGGCAAATTCCACTCGGGCTGTCATGTGCCTTTTACTGAGTAGTGGCTTCTGTCTGGCCACTCTACCGTAAAGGCCTGATTGGTGGAGTGCTGCAGAGATTGTTTGTACTTCTGGAAGGTTCTCCCATCTCCACAGATGAACTCTGGAGCTCTGTCAGAGTGACAATTGGGTCCTTGGTCACCTCTCTCACCAAGATCCTTCTCCTTCGATTG
This sequence comes from Oncorhynchus nerka, assembly GCF_034236695.1. Taxonomy (NCBI): domain Eukaryota; kingdom Metazoa; phylum Chordata; class Actinopteri; order Salmoniformes; family Salmonidae; genus Oncorhynchus; species Oncorhynchus nerka. The sequence goes on along the minus strand of NC_088405.1, from coordinate 29,664,490 downwards.
CTCAGTTTGGCCAGGCGGCCAGCTCTATGAAGAGTCTTGACGGTTCCAAACTTCTTCCATTTAAGAATGATGGAGGCCACTGTGGGACCTTGGGGACCTTCAATGCTGCAGATATTCTTTGGTACCCTTCCCCAGATCTGTGCCTCGACACAGTCATGTCTCGGAGCTCTACGCACAAATCCTTTGACCTCATGGCCTGGTTTCTGCTCTGACATACACTGTCAACCTTGGGACTGTAACGGCTGTCTTCGTCCTCCTCTGACGAGGAGTAAGAAATGTCAGACCAATGTGCAGCGTGGTACATGTTCATGCTCTTTATTAAAACCAGTTAGAGATAGGGGGCAGTATTTCCACTTTGGATGAATTGCGTGCCCATAGTGAACTGCATCGAAATCTGTCCTAAATGGCTAATATATGCATATAATATTGGATAGAAAACACTCTGAAGTTTCTAAAACCGTTTGAATTATGTCTGTGAGTATAACAGAACTCACAGGGCAGGCAATCTTCCAAACATGTTTTGAAATCCTGAAAGTTGGGGCAACTTTGACGTCATCGCCCCCTCCCTTCCCAACAAGTTATGGATCTGGAAACACTTCCTACGTCTTCCACTAGATGTCCTCATTCAGTAGAATGTGTAATGGAGCATTTGCTGTGAACTTTGACCTAATGGGAAGGAAAGTAGTTGGTGTCGCAAAAGGATGCCATTTTGTTGTGGCGCGTTTGTCTTTGAGTGCTTCGGCTGTTCCAATCAGCCCCAGATGAAAACTAATGATCCGGTTGGAATGCTATTGGATATATATGATTATAACATCCTGAAGATTGATTCTGCACTTAGTTTGACCAGTTTCTTCGACCTGTAATATGTCTTTTGGAAGTTTTGATGCAAAGTTATCCTGGACCAGAAGTCATTTTTTGGGCATGTGAGCTGAAAGTGGTAGCAAATGCTGCTACTTGGACACTAGAATTGAACATTATGAAACAAAACGATTTATTGTTGAACTAGGACTCCTTGCACTACATTCTGATGAAAGATCATCAAAGGTAAGGGAATATTTATGTTGTAATTTTGTATTTCTGTTGACTCCAACATGGCGGAGAAATATTGTTACGTCTGAGCGCCGTCTCAGATTATTGCAATGTTAGGCTTTTTCCGTAACGTAAAAAAGAAATGTGACACAGTGGTTGCATTAAGAACCAGTGTATCTTTAATTATATGTAGAACATGTATCTTTAGTCAAAGTTTATGATGAGTATTTCTGTTATCTGGCGTAGCTTTCTATAATTCCTCCGGATATTTTGGAGGATTTTCTGAACATGGCGTCAATGTAAACCGAGATTTATGGATATAAAATGCATATTATCGAACAAAACATAAATGTACTGTGTAACATGTCATATGACAGTCATCTGATGAAGATTTTCAAGAGGTTCGTGATTTTTGTTTAAATCCTGCTTTTGTGATTTTTATCTTTTGCTGGAAAAAATGGCTACGTTTTTTCTTTGGTTTGGTGGTCTAACATAAATATATGTTGTGTTTTCTCCATAAAACATTTTAAAAATCTGACACGCTGGGTAGATGAACAAGGTGTTTATCTTTCATTTGAGGTATTGGACTTGTTAATGTGTGGAGGTTAAATATTTCTAAAAAATATTTATGTATTCCCTGCGCCACCTTTTCAGCTGAATGGGGGGGTGGAGTTCCCGTAGCGAACACTGAAACCAAAAAATAAAGGACACGTGAAATAACCAACCGAAACAGTTCCGTGTGGAACACACAGACACAGAAAATAAACACCCACGTATGGTTCTCAATCAGGGCCAACGATTGACAGCTGCCTCTGATTGAGAAACATACCAGGCCAAACACAGAAATCCCAAATCATAGAAAAAATAACATAGACAACCCACCCAACTCACACCCTGACCATACTTAAAACAAAGACATAACAAAAGAACTAAGGTCAGAACGTGACAGGGACTTCATATAGACAGTGTGTGTGCCTTTCCAAATCATGTCCAATCAATTGAATTTACAACAGGTGGACTCCAATCAAGTTGAAGAAACCTTTCAAGGATGATCAATGGAAAGCTCAATATCGAGTCTTATAGCAAAGGGTCTGAATACTTGATGAGAAAAACATATAATTTAATACATTTTAGAATAAGGCTGTAACGTAACAAAATGTGGAAAAAGTCAAGGGATCTGAATACTTTCTGAATGCACTGTATATATGTAAATTATTGTTATTTATTTTAAAACATTTGGTCAGGGGCTCCCAAGCGGCCAGGGGCCCTAAGCGACCGCTTATGTCGGTTATGCCTGGGGCCGACCCTGCTATCTGCAGCTCCAAAGATAGGCTTGTGTAAAAATCTGTATTTTTATAGGCTGATAGTCAGCCTGCTCTCTCCACCTTGTCCAGGTCATTACAGAACTCACCTCCGTAGTAATAGTCTGTCATAGAGCATTAATGACCTGTCATATTGTGGTAATAACCTGTCAAACCTGTCATGTTGTTTATTTGAGGATTTCACAGATAGTGTAGCTGTCAAAGCAAGGCTATTTATTTTCTCATAAAGCAATTTTGTATCCAAAATAAACAATATCAAGCTAGACCACATCATAACTGGATTTGTAGAGTCAATGAGCAAAGGTTAACATTATGAAGAGCCTAGTATATTTCATCAATAAGGCTTGAGGGGGTGTGATATATGGACAATATACCACGGCTAAAGGTTGTTCTTAGGCACGACGCACCGGCTATACTACAACTTTCAGCCAATCAGCATTCAAGACTTGAACCACCAAGTTTATAAAGGGAAATAATGCACGCTCTAGAATGCCCTTCTATGTACTGCTCGAATTACGTTGCTAACCAGTTTATAATAGCAATAAGGCACCTTGGGTGTCTGTATTATATTGCTAATATATCAATGCTAAGGGCGTTGTGCATAAGAAATGCCCTTAGCAATGGTATATTTAAGCAATAAGGCACGAGGGGGTGTGGTACTGTATATGGCCAATATACCACGGCTAAATGTTGTTCTTAGGCACAACCCAATTGCTATTACAGTATAAACTGGTTACCAACGTAATTAGAGCAGTACAAATCAATGTTTTGTCATACCTGCATTATACGGTCTGATATACCAAAGTCCCCCTTATCTCAGCCGCTGGTCACCATAGCATCTCCCACCTGTAGCACAAGCAGGTATATCTCTCTAGTCATTCTTTGGCCGCCTCCCAGTTCTCTGCTGCCAATGACTGGAACGAACTACAAAAATCTTTAAATTGGAAACCACTTATCTCCCTAAATGCTTAACACCAATTGCATCTTATTACACCTGTACATAAATAATTTAGCCCAAACAACTGGCTTTTGCACCAATTTTTATTTCTACTTTGCACATTCTTCCATTGCAAAACTACCATTCCAGTGTTTTACTTGCTAGTAAATGGCCTTTTTTGCCTTTACCTCAATTTGTCACATTGTATATAGACTTGTTTTTTTTTACTGTATACTGTATGTTTGTTTTACTCCATGTGTAACTCTGTGTCGTTGTATGTGTCGCTTTATCTTGGCCAGGTTAAATGAGAACTTTTCTCAACTTGCTTACCTGGTTAAATAAAGGTGAAATAAATAAAATAAATAAAAAAATACCATGCCTGTCGGCCAATCAGCATTCAGGGCTTGAACCAGCCAGTTTATAAATGCATATAACACACCCCATCGGCCTTATTGCTTAAATGAAGCACAGTATATTTGCACGGTAGAATTCAATGGCTATAGTTAATTTTTATGTTTGAGATGCTTTTGAAAGCAAAAGTCGAATTGAAAACAGTATTGGTATTGTTGAATTCAATTTTCATAAAAGCATGCTAGGACTGATGGTTTGGCTAGCTAAACTAGCAAGTGTGTTTGTTTGGTTACCACGTCAACTACTGTAGCTATCTAGTTAACTTGCTAGCTACTTCAGTGGATGTTGAACACATTTCTACCAGCAAATGAACACATTTCTTGTGTTAAATGTGTTAAATTATAGCCATGATAATCAGCTCGGGGCTCTGTGTGTTGTCTGGAAAATATTAGAATGCCTAGCCCTCATTGATTATCTCTTACATAATTAATAACACCACCATTTAATTACTGTGACTTAGTGAGTGAGTGGTGTCACTAGCCTTACTGATTTTAGAGTAGCTATTTGATTTGTTGTTTCTCTCTCTTGTGTTAGGGACAGTTCGAAATATACTGGGGGGGGATAGGGGAGGGTTGTCTAACTTTTTTTGCGTGATATATATTTTTATTGGGCACAGGGGAGGGTAGTTCGTTTTTTTCCCTGGTTTACGTTTTCTCTTTTGCAGGTTTTACTTTATAATTTCTTCCATATATCCACATTTTCTCATCTGCTTGCATGCACCTCCCCTATATCAATGGGTTTTTGTACTTCCCTTATGCACTATGCTTTTCTGCACGTTAACTATTACTATACCACAGGTCAATAGTCTACCAGTCTGTCTATCCTGCCCTCTATCCACCATTCATAGTGACAGTAGTAGTGGGTGGATCATTTGTCCGGACCTGAAATATTGCTAACTAGCAATCATATAACACATAAACATTTATTCAAAGGTGCATCAATTTTCAATATGAATCCACAAGAACAAGTAAGAATAGCTGATAGGCAGCTGAGAGGCCAGGTGTGTCATTGCGCATGAAAGAACAGTGAGACACGCAGCTCAAAAAGCTCCCCTATTGATCTTGTTTAGGGACAAAACAATTATCCTACCTAGATTAGCCTACAACACCACAATGCAATGAATAACTGTTTTCAAGTGGGTACAGCATTCTACTCTAGGCTGGAAACCGCAGTGAAAATGTCCTTTGAATAATGGTGCAAAAGCCCTGTGATTTGAATGTTTCATTCCATTTGGATCAGTTGTGGGTCTATTTTCAACAGTTTATAAGGTCTAGAAAGGGACAGTAGCAGGCCAATCTGGCTGTATTTTAACTTCTGATAATGAGATGCTCTGTCTGTTGCAAACCATCATTCTCCTAAGTCGTCCTATAATAACGTGGCCACATTTGCTCCCAGCAGGAAGGCTCTTCCTCACGCACCTAGAACCTAATACTTCAATATAGCCAAAATATTTGTCATTTAACTGTATTACCTTTATATGCCTTCTATTTGAGGTAGATACAGTGGGGCAAAAAAATATTTAGTCAGCCACCAATTGTGCAAGTTCTCCCACTTAAAAAAATGAGAGAGGCCTGTAATTTTCATCATAGGTACACTTCAACTATGACAGACAAAATGAGAAAACAATTTCCAGAAAATCACATTGTAGGATTTTTAATGAATTTATTAGCAAATTATGGTGGAAAATAAGTATTTGGTCAATAACAAAAGTTTATCTCAATACTTTGTTATATACCCTCTGTTGGCAATGACAGAGGTCAAACATTTTCTGTAAGTCTTAACAAGGTTTTCACACACTGTTGCTGGTATTTTGGCCCATTCCTCCATGCAGATCTCCTCTAGAGCAGTGATGTTTTGAGGCTGTTGCTGGGCAACACGAACTTTCAACTCCCTCCAAAGATTTTCTATGGGGTTGAGATCTGGAGACTGGCTAGGCCACTCCTGGACCTTGAAATGCTTCTTACAAAGCCACTCCCTTCGTTGCCCGAGCGGTGTGTTTGGGATCATTGTCATGCTGAAAGACCCAGCCACATTTCATCTTCAATGCCCTGATGAAAGGAGGTTTTCACTCAAAATCGCACGATACATGGCCCCATTCATTCTTTCCTTTACACGGATCAGTCGTCCTGGTCCCTTTGCAGAAAAACAGCCCCAAAGCATGATGTTTCCACCCCCATGCTTCACAGTAGGTATGGTGTTCTTTGGATGCAACTCAGCATTCTTTGTCCTCCAAACACGCCGAGTTGAGTTTTTACCAAAAAGTTATATTTTGGTTTCATCTGACCATATGACATTCTCCCAATCTTCTTCTGGATCATCCAAATGCTCTCTAGCAAACTTCAGACGGGACTGGACATGTACTGGCTTAAGCAGGGGGACACGTCTGGCACTGCAGGATTTGAGTCCCTGGCGGCGTAGTGTGTTACTGATGGTAGGCTTTGTTACTTTGGTCCCAGCTCTCTGCAGGTCATTCACTAGGTCCCCCCCGTGTGGTTCTGGGATTTTTGCTCACCATTCTTGTGATCATTTTGACCCCACGGGGTGAGATCTCGCTTGGAGCCCCAGATCGAGGGAGATTATCAGTGGTCTTGTATGTCTTCCATTTCCTAATAATTGCTCCCACAGTTGATTTCTTCAAACCAAGCTGCTTACCTATTGCAGATTCAGTCTTCCCAGCCTGGTGCAGGTCTACAATTTTGTTTCTGGTGTCCTTTGACAGCTCTTTGGTCTTGACCATAGTGGAGTTTGGAGTGTGACTGTTTGAGGTTGTGGATGGGTGTATTTTATACTGATAACAAGTTCAAACAGGTGGCATTAATACAGGTAACGAGTGGAAGACAGAGAAGCCTCTTAAAGAAGAAGTTACAGGTCTGTGAGAGCCAGAAATCTTGCTTGTTTGTAGGTGACCAAATACTTATTTTCCACCATAATTTGCAAATAATTTCATTACTTCCGGGTTGGAGCGAGCAGTCGCATCCGCACTTCGGTCTGCACTTCGGTCTGCAGGTAGTATAACTTTTCATTACATTTCATTACATTTCATTATAGTACAACGGTTTGATTTGTCTAATCTTAGCAATTTCTTCTTAGCTTGTGTAGTCTAGAGCGATTTTCTAGGTTACCTAGCCAGCTATTGTCGTTCTTTTAACGCAACGTAACGTAATCAACACTGCTAGCTAGCCAGCTAGCCCCTGAATCAACAACGCAGCCACTGCCAGCTAGCCTACAAAGTCAACAACGCAGCCATTGCCAGATAGCCTACTTCAGCAGTACTGTATCATTTTTAATCATTTTAGTCAATAAGAATAGCAGCACTGTAGAAACTATTACCCTCAACTGAACGACTTGATTAGTGTAGTGTTAGCTAGCTACATAGTTGTCTTTGCTGTCTTCGTATCCAAGATAATTGTGTAGTTTAGAGTGTGTAGTTTTTAGAGTGATTATCTTAATTTACCGAGGTTAGCTAGCCAGCTATTTGTCGTCCTTAACGTAGGAGACACTGCTAGCTAGCCAACAGCTAGCCAACGTCTACCGATTAGAACTCAACAACCCGGTCGCATTCCGCCTCGCTCCACAGGTAGTATCACATTTTCATTTCATCTCATTACAGTACAACGGTTTGATTTGTTTGATCGTAGCTAGCTACATAGCTAGCTACATAGCCGTCTCTGTATCAAAGATAATTGTGTAGTCTAGAGCGATTTTCTAGGTTACCTAGCCAGCTATTGTCGTTATTTTAACGCAACGTAACGTAATCAACACTGCTAGCTAGCCAGCTAGCCCCCGAATCAACAACGCAGCCACTGCCAGCTAGCCTACAAAGTCAACAACGCAGCCACTGCCAGCTAGCCTACTTCAGCAGTACTGTATCATTTTAGTCAATAAGATTCTTGCTACGTAAGCTCAACTTTCTGAACATTCGAGACGTGTAGTCCACTTGTCATTCCAATCTCCTTTGCATTAGCGTAGCCTCTTCTGTAGCCTGTCAACTATGTGTCTGTCTATCCCTGTTCTCTCCTCTCTGCACAGACCATACAAACGCTCCACACCGCGTGGCCGCGGCCACCTAATCTGGTGGTCCCAGCGCGCACGACCCACGTGGAGTTCCAGGTCTCCGGTAGCCTCTGGAACTGCCGATCTGCGGCCAACAAGGCAGAGTTCATCTCAGCCTATGCCTCCCTCCAGTCCCTCGACTTCTTGGCACTGACGGAAACATGGATCACCACAGATAACACTGCTACTCCTACTGCTCTCTCTTCGTCCGCCCACGTGTTCTCGCACACCCCCGAGAGCTTCTGGTCAGCGGGGTGGTGGCACCGGGATCCTCATCTCTCCCAAGTGGTCATTCTCTCTTTCTCCCCTTACCCATCTGTCTATCGCCTCCTTTGAATTCCATGCTGTCACAGTTACCAGCCCTTTCAAGCTTAACATCCTTATCATTTATCGCCCTCCAGGTTCCCTCGGAGAGTTCATCAATGAGCTTGATGCCTTGATAAGCTCCTTTCCTGAGGACGGCTCACCTCTCACAGTTCTGGGCGACTTTAACCTCCCCACGTCTACCTTTGACTCATTCCTCTCTGCCTCCTTCTTTCCACTCCTCTCCTCTTTTGACCTCTCCTCTCACCTTCCCCCCTACTCACAAGGCAGGCAATACGCCGACCTCATCTTTACTAGATGCTGTTCTTCCACTAACCTCATTGCAACTCCCTCCAAGTCTCCGACCACTACCTTGTATCCTTTTCCCTCTCGCTCTCATCCAACACTTCCCACACTGCCCCTACTTGGATGGTATCGCGCCGTCCCAACCTTCGCTCTCTCTCCCCGCTACTCTCCTCTTCCATCCTATCATCTCTTCCCTCTGCTCAAACCTTCTCCAACCTATCTCCTGATTCTGCCTCCTCAACCCTCCTCTCCTCCCTTTCTGCATCCTTTGACTCTCTATGTCCCCTATCCTCCAGGCCGGCTCGGTCCTCCCCTCCCGCTCCGTGGCTCGACGACTCATTGCGAGCTCACAGAACAGGGCTCCGGGCAGCCGAGCGGAAATGGAGGAAAACTCGCCTCCCTGCGGACCTGGCATCCTTTCACTCCCTCCTCTCTACATTTTCCTCTTCTGTCGCTGCTGCTAAAGCCACTTTCTACCACTCTAAATTCCAAGCATCTGCCTCTAACCCTAGGAAGCTCTTTGCCACCTTCTCCTCCCTCCTGAATCCTCCTCCCCCTCCCACCCCTCCTCCCTCTCTGCAGATGACTTCGTCAACCATTTTGAAAAGAAGGTCGACGACATCCGATCCTCGTTTGCTAAGTCAAACGACACCGCTGGTTCTGCTCACACTGCCCTACCCTGTGCTCTGACCTCTTTCTCCCCTCTCTCTCCAGATGAAATCTCGCGTCTTGTGACGACCGGCCGCCCAACAACCTGCCCGCTTGACCCTATCCCCTCCTCTCTTCTCCAGACCATTTCCGGAGACCTTCTCCCTTACCTCACCTCGCTCATCAACTCATCCCCTGACCGCTGCTCACGTCCTTCCGTCTTCAAGAGAGCGAGAGTTGCACCCCTTCTGAAAAAACCTACACTCGATCCCTCCGATGTCAACAACTACAGACCAGTATCCCTTCTTTCTTTTCTCTCCAAAACCCTTGAACGTGCCGTCCTTGGCCAGCTCTCCCGCTATCTCTCTCAGAATGACCTTCTTGATCCAAATCAGTCAGGTTTCAAGACTAGTCATTCAACTGAGACTGCTCTTCTCTGTATCACGGAGGCGCTCCGCACTGCTAAAGCTAACTCTCTCTCCTCTGCTCTCATCCTTCTAGACCTATCGGCTGCCTTCGATACTGTGAACCATCAGATCCTCCTCTCCACCCTCTCCGAGTTGGGCATCTCCGGCGCGGCCCACGCTTGGATTGCGTCCTACCTGACAGGTCGCTCCTACCAGGTGGCGTGGCGAGAATCCATCTCCTCACCACGTGCTCTCACCACTGGTGTCCCCCAGGGCTCTGTTCTAGGCCCTCTCCTATTCTCGCTATACACCAAGTCACTTGGCTCTGTCATAACCTCACATGGTCTCTCCTATCATTGCTATGCAGACGACACACAATTAATCTTCTCCTTTCCCCCTTCTGATGACCAGGTGGCGAATCGCATCTCTGCATGTCTGGCAGACATATCAGTGTGGATGACGGATCACCACCTCAAGCTGAACCTCGGCAAGACGGAGCTGCTCTTCCTCCCGAGGGGAAGGACTGCCCGTTCCATGATCTCGCCATCACGGTTGACAACTCCACTGTGTCCTCCTCCCAGAGCGCTAAGAGCCTTGCGTGATCCTGGACAACACCCTGTCGTTCTCAACTAACATCAGGCGGTGGCCCGTTCCTGTAGGTTCATGCTCTACAACATCCGCAGAGTACGACCCTGCCTCACACAGGAAGCGGCGCAGGTCCTAATCCAGGCACTTGTCATCTCCCGTCTGGATTACTGCAGCTCGCTGTTGGCTGGGCTCCCTGCCTGTGCCATTAAACCCCTACAACTCATCAGAACGCCGCAGCCCGTCTGGTGTTCAACCTTCCCAAGTTCTCTCACGTCACCCCGCTCCTCCGCTCTCTCCACTGGCTTCCAGTTGAAGCTCGCATCCGCTACAAGACCATGGTGCTTGCCTACGGAGCTGTGAGGGGGCGGCACCTCCCAGTACCTCCAGGCTCTGATCAGGCCCTACACCCAAACAAGGGCACTGCGTTCATCCACCTCTGGCCTGCTCGCCTCCCTACCACTGAGGAAGTACAGTTCCCGCTCCAGCCCAGTCAAAACTGTTAAGCTGCTCTGGCCCCCAATGGTGGAACAAACTCCCTCACGACGCCAGGACAGCGGAGTCAATCACCACCTTCCGGGAGACACCTGAAACCCCACCTCTTTAAGGAATACCTAGGATAGGATAAAGTAATCCTTCTCACCCCCCCCTTAAAAGATT
>NC_088405.1:29563565-29653329 GCF_034236695.1 Oncorhynchus nerka | reverse complement strand
GCACTATTGTGAAGTGGCTGCTCCACTGGATGTCATAAGGTGAATGCACCAATTTGTAAGTCGCTCTGGATAAGAGCGTCTGCTAAATGACTTAAATGTAAAATGTAAAAATTAAAAATCCTACAATGTGAATTTCTGGATTTTCTTCCCTCATTTTGTCTGTCATAGTTGAAGTGTACCTATGATGGAAATTACAGGCCTCTCTCATATTTTTAAGTGGGAGAACTTGCACAATTGGTGGCTGACTAAATACTTTTTTGCCCCACTGTATGTACATGAAGGCAGGGTAAAGTTACTAGGCATAAGGATAGATAATAATAAGACTAAAATAAAGAACCGTGTACACTCCATAAACACAACCTGTCACAATGTTTTAATTTGATTAGGCTACTTCAAATGTCCTGTAGGCTATCTGTGCACATTTGTCCAAAATTTAATTCCAGCATCCAAACTGTGCAGCAGCCATTTGATGAATGGAAAGAGACATCTGTTACAAAATACCAAAAAAGTTGAATGATATTCGGAAATTGTGAAGACAAGCCTTCAATACTGGCTAGACCTGCAAGGAGGGATATATTTTCTGTGTGTCAAGATATACATAGTCTGTTTTATTGTGATGTTGAAAATGCAAACCATGATATTGAAGTGCCCGAAGCCGGTATATGCTTTTACTTGCTGGTTGTGTGGTGCATTGGTACAGAATCCTGTTGTTGGATAACTATTTGCATATACTATATATAATTATACATATAGTATCAAAATATAGAAATCTGATTTCCCCCTAGCTGATCATTGTGTGCAGCCAGCTCTGATTGCTGCGTAATGAAACAGGCAGAGTGAGTAAGCTCGTCTGTGGTAGTAGGCGAACCCTCTGTCTTCTGGCCCGTAGCCCTGCCTGGCATCGACTGTGCCACAAATGCATGCTGTAGTGGCAAAGTCAATATCCACACAGGGTCGCAACAGTTATTTTTATTTGTGGTCGTCATTATTATTTAGAGTCAATTTAATGAGGGGGGAGGGTGTGCAATTTATTTTTACAGTACAAGGGGAGGGTCATGTGAAAATAGTTTTTACGTTGAGGAGGGGGTACATCTTTTTTTTAAGTCAACTACCAGCAGATTTCTAATGGTCGCTTATGTCTGAGTTTGAGAGGAAACCAGCTGGAAATGCTTTGCATAAAGAAATAATTATTGGATGTTTTCTCTGTTATCAAGCATTAACGGCACAATTCATTATGTGTGCCAGACATTCCACCAGCTTTTCTGCCTCGGAATGGAGTGTCAGCAAACAGAACCGTGCATATTTCACATTAATGCCCTGTGAGCTATCATAGCCTCTGGGTGAGTTTGCATTTTGCTCCAGGGCAGTGGGAAGTCGTGAGCTAGTGGTAGCACCGTGGCCAATACTGAATGGCTCTCAAGTGTTTGGGTGAAGCATAGTCTGCCAGTCCGTCAGTCAGAAATGTGCATCGGTCTGACTTCAAATTACTGCAACCAGACAGCTTGTCGAATAAAGCTGTTCAGTCAAAGGCTTGAAGGAAATGCAGGCCTATAGTCCTCAAATCACATGTGCCTAATGCAACGGGTGTAGACTTAACCATGAAATGTTTGCTCACGAGCCCTTCCCAACAATGCAGAGTTCAAAAATACAAATAGTAACATGAGGACTAAAATACACAAGAATGGAGCTATATACAGGGAGTACCAGTACCAGATCAATGTGCAGGGGCACGAGGTACTTGAGGTAGATATGTACATGAAGACAGGGTAACATGACTAGTCATAAGAATAGAGAATAATAAGAGTAAAATAAAGAACAGCGTACACTTTTAGAAAAATAGGTGCTACTGTATCTAGAACCTAAAAGGGTTCTTCACCTGTCACCATTGGAAAACCCTTTGAAGAACCTTTTTTTGGTTGCAGGTAGAACCCTTTTGGGTTCCATGTAGAAACCTTTCTACAGAGGGTTCTACATGGAACCCAAATGGGTTTTACCTGGAGCCAAAAAGGGTTCTACCTGGAACTATAAATGGTTCTCTTATGGGGACAGCCAAAGAACCATTTTGGAGAAAAAAAATTCAAAGAAAGTAGCAGCAGCATATGATGAGTGTAAAAGTGTGTATGTGTGTTTTTGTTGCGTTGGTATGTGTGTGTGTGTGTGTGTGTGTGTGTATGTGTATGTGTGTGTGTGTGTTGTTGGCATGCGTGTGTGTGCGTACAGTATGTAGTGTATGTGAATATGTGTGGGTTTTGAGTGTTAGTGTAGTGTGTGTATATAGAGTGTGTATATAGTCTTGTGAGTGTGCATAGAATCAGTGCAAGATAAGATCAGTGCAGATAGTCCAGGTAACCAATATTTTTTATTTACTTATTTTTACCCCTTTTTCTCCCCAATTTCGTGGTATCCAATTGTTTTAGTAGCTACTATCTTGTCTCATCGCTACAACTCCCGTACAGGCTCGGGAGAGACGAAGGTTGAAAGTCATGCGTCCTCCGATACACAACCCAACCAAGCCGCACTGCTTCTTAACACAGCGCGCATCCAACCCGGAAGCCAGCCGCACCAATGTGTCGGAGGAAACACTGTGCACCTGGCAGCCTTGGTTAGCGCGCACTGCGCCCGGCCCACTACAGGAGTCGCTGGTGCGCGATGAGACAAGGATTTCCCAACCGGCCAAACCCTCCCTAACCCGGATGATGCTAGGCCAATTGTGCGTCGCCCCACGGACCTCCCGGTCGCGGCCGGTTACGACAGAGCCTGGGCGCGAATCCAGAGTCTCTGGTGGCGCAGCTGGCGCTGCAGTACAGCGCCCTTAACCACTGCGCCACCCGGGAGGCCCCAGGTAACCATTATTTAACTATTTTACAGTCTGATGGCTATGTAGCAGTCTTATAGTTTTGGCATAGAAGCTGTCTCTGAGCCTGTTGGTCAGAGAGCTGATGCTCCCGTATCGTTTGCAGGACGGTAGCAGATTGAACATTCTACGGCAGGCTTGGGCAACTCCAGTCCTCGGGGGCCTGATTGGTTTCACACCTTTTCCCCATCCCTATCTAACACAGCTGATTAAACTAATTGCATTCTAAACTGAAGATCATGGTTAGTTGATTATTGGAGTCAGGTGTGTTAGCTGGGTCTGGGGCAAAAGTGTAACACCAATCAGGCCCTCGAGGACTGGAGTTACTCATCCCTGGTCTATGGCTTGGGTGGCTAAAGTCTTTGGTAATTATGTTGTCCTTCCTCTGACACCGCCTGATATAGAGGTCCTGGATGGCAGGCAGCTCAGCCCCAGTGATGTACTGGGCTGTCCACACCACCCTCTGTAGCGCTTTGCTGTCGAGGGCGGTGCATTTGCCATAAGCGGTGATGCAGCCAGTCAAGATGCTCTCGTTGGTGCAGCTATAGAACTTTTGAGGAACCAAATCTTGTCAGCCTCCTGAGGGGGAAGCGGCACTGTTATGCCCTCTTCACGACTCTGTAGGTGCGCGTGGACCGTGTTATGTCCTTAGTGATGTAGACTCCAAAGAACTTGAAGCTCTCAATGTGGATGGGGGGAGGGGGGAGGTGGGGGTGCACTCCCCTCTTTCTCCTATAGTCCATGATCAGCTCCTTGGTCTTATTGAGGTTGAGGGAGTGGTTGCTGTGTTGGCACCACATTGCCAAGTCTCTGACCTCCTCCCTGTACGCTGTCTCATCAGCGTCGGTGATCAGGCCTACCACTGTTGTATCAGCAAACTTGATGATGGTGTTGAGTTGTGCATGGCCATGCAGTCGTGGTTGAACAGGGAGTACAGGAGGAGACTAGGCACACCCTTGAGGGGCCCCCGTGTTGGGGGTCAGCGTGGCAGAGGTGTTGTTGCCTACCCTCACCCCCTGGGGCCGGCCCGTCAGGAAGTCCAGGATCCAGTTACAGTGAGAGGTGTTCAGTCCCAGGGTCCCCAGCAGAGGGGACTACAGTGTTGAACGCTGAGCTGTAGTCTATGAACAGCATTCTCACATAGTTATTTCCCCTCTTGTCCAGGTGGGAGAGGGCAGTGTGATGTGCAATTGCGTCATCTGTGGATCTGTGGGGACGGTATGTGAATTGGAGTGGGTATACGGTGTCTGGAATGATGGTGTTGATGTGAGTCATGACCAGCCTTTCAAAGCACTTCATAATTACAGATGTGAATGCTACTGGGTGATAGGCACACAAGACGTGTTGGTAAAAGTGAGGTAGAACGTCCTACCAATTAATGAAAAGTGTCAAGGCTCAGGAGAAGACCCAGATGCAGATAGTTTCGAAGTAACAAATGTTTATTACAAAAACAGGGGGGCAGGCAAACGACAGGTCAAGGGCAGGCAGAGGTCAGTAATCCAGGGTGGTGTGACAAGGTACAGAACGGCAGGTAGGCTCAGGGTCAGGGCAGAAAGAATGGTCACAACGGGCGACGCCTGGACGGGGGTGGAGACAATCACAAAGACAGGTGAAACAGATCAGGGTGTGACAGAAAAGAATTGAACACAATTTTGTCTCTCCCACCTCAACAAGGGTAGAAACTATGTTCTTAAATAGGCAGACTATTAATTGTTGTGGAAGATAGGCCTACATACTTAAAATAGGTCTACATACTTAAGATAGGTCTACATACTTGGACTTGAACTACACTGATACATTGCCAGGACAAATTCAATCAATGGCTGTGGTTTCATAGTGTTCAGTAGGCCCCTAGAAAGGGAACAAAGGAACCGCAAGAAAGAGAGGAAGAGCAAAATCTGAAATCCAATTCCATCAAACCCATGTGAGCAATTATCATAATTACATACTAGAGGGGTTTTTTTCTGTCTGGGAACTGAAGCAGAAAGGAGAGAATCCCACAGATAGAAATTGGCTGTGTCTGAGTAGGTGGTGGAGAGGAGGGGGAGGAAGGGGAAGGAGAGAGAAAAGGTAGTGTAGTGAAGAAGATAGAGGGGTGAGAAAGAAGGAGGAAGTGTGAGAGAGGTGAAGAGTGTAGAACAGGGCGTGAGAACAGACACTTGATTTTCCACTAGCTCTGGTTACTCATTACTGCACTGGCATACCCCTTCTATTCTCCCACTCTGTCTCCTCTCCACTCTCCCTCTCTCTTTTCCTTATTTCTGGATCCGTTCCTCTCTCATCTCCTCTCTACTTTCCTTTTCCATCCTCTCCCACTCTTCTCTCTTTCCCTGTGTCCTCTTCTCTCTTCCCTCTTTCCCTGTGTCCACTTCTCTCTTCTCTCTTCCCCTGTGTCCTCTTCTCTCTTCCCTCTTTCCCTGTGTCCACTTCTCTCTTCTCTCTTTCCTTGTGCCCTCTTCTCTCTTTCCCTGTGTCCTCTTCTCTCTTCTCTCTTTCCCTGTGTCCTCGTCTCTCTTCTCTCTTTCCTTGTGCCCTCTTCTCGCTTTCCCTGTGTCCTCTTCTCTCTTCTCTCTTCCCCTGTGTCCTCTTCTCTCTTTCCCTGTGTCCACTTCTCTCTTCTCTCTTTCCCTGTGTCCTCTTCTCTCTTCTCTCTTCCCTGTGTCCTCTTCTCTCTTTCCCTGTGTCCACTTCTCTCTTCTCTCTTTCCCTGTGTCCTCTTCTCTCTTCTCTCTTTCTCTGTGTCCTCTTCTCTCTTTCCCTGTGTCCTCTTCTCTCTTTCCCTGTGTCCACTTCTCTCTTCTCTCTTTCCCTGTGTCCTTTTCTCTCTTTCCCTGTGTCCACTTCTCTCTTCTCTCTTTCCCTGTGTCCACTTCTCTCTTCTCTCTTTCCCTGTGTCCTCTTCTCTCTTCTCTCTTTCCCTGTGTCCTCTTCTCTCTTCTCTCTTTCCTTGTGCCCTCTTCTCTCTTCTCTCACATCCTCATGTACTACCCTCTCTCTTCCTCTATTCCTCCCTCCTCATCCCTCACCTCATTTATTTCTCCACCCTCAGGAGCAGTGTGAGTCGTGAGTCTGTCATAATGCTGGCATTGTCTACCCTCCAACCCTGAACCCCCCCCCACGCCCCGCTGCTTAGAAGGATGGAGACAGAAACGATGCCCTTAGAGCACAAACACACACACACCCACACACAAACACACACACTTCATCATTCTTTCAGACACAGCAAACTCACCCCCAACCACTTACACCAACCCGCGCACACACCATGTATCATTGCATCACCATTTCATAACCTCCTCATTTTCTCTCCTCTAATTTAATTCATCATTTTTTTCTCCCTCTCTCTCTTTCATAGCCCCCGCTATGCATATTAATGACACATGGAGAAGGATTGATTAAAATCGCACCAAGGAAAGAGTGTATGAGCACACAATTAAATGACAGCTTATTCTCTGGGAGAGAAACACATTTATAATGGATTTATACTGTATCATTAAAAATCCCATTGTATATGCATACAATTTACATATCACCTCCGTTAATATGGAGTAAACAAAAGCAGCCTAGATATTCACGGACTATGTTGCAGCTCAATGTTAGATAGATGACAGTGGCTCAAAATTTGATAGATGACATCTTAAATGGTAACCTGACGTATTCTCCTATTCCCCTGGTCAAAAGTTCACTCCGAAATCCACAGACGATGTAATTGACATCACACTGCACACTGCCCTTTCCCATCTGGACAAGAGGAATACCTATGTAAGAATGCAGTTCATTGACTACAGCTCAGCCTTCAACACCATAGTACCCTCCAAGCTCATCATTAAGCTCGGGCCCTGGGTCTGAACCCCGCCCTGTGCAACTGGGTCCTGGACTTCCTGATGGGCCGCCCCCAGATGGTGAAGGTAGGAAACAACACCTCCACTATGCTGACCCTCAACACAGGGGCCCCACAAGGGTGTGTGCTCAGCCCCCTCCTGTACTCACTCAATCATCAAGTTTGCAGATGACACAACAGTAGTAGGCCTGATTACCAAAAAGGATGAGACAGCCTACAGGAAGGAGGTAAGGGCCCTGGCAGAGTGGTGCCAGGAAAATAACCTCTCCCTCAATGTCAACACAACTAAGGAGCTGATCGTAGACTTCAGGAGACAGTAGAGGAAGCACGCCCCCATCCACATCAATGGGACCGCAGTGGAGAAGGTGAAAAGTTCCTCGGCGTACACATCACTGACAATCTGAAATGGTCCACCCGCACAGACAGTGTGGTAGAGAAGGAGCAACAGCGCCTCTTCAACCTCAGGAGGCTGAATAAATGAGTCTTTGCCCCTAAGACCCTCACAAAGTTTTACAGATGCACCACTGAGAGCATCCTGTCAGTCTGTATCAATGCCCGGTACAGCAACTGCACAGTCCGCAACCGCAGGGCTCTCCAGAGGGTGGTGCGGTCTGTCCAACGCATCCCCGGGGACACACTGCCTGCCTTCCAGGACACCTACAGACCCGATGTCACAGGAAGGCCAAAAGGACCATCAAAGACATCAACCCCCGAGCCACAGCCTGTTTACCCCGCTATCATCCAGAAGGCGAGGCCAGTACAGGTGCATCAAAGCTGGGACCTAGGTAATGAAAAAGAGCTTCTATCTCAAGGCCATCAGACTGTTAAATAGCCATCACTAGCCGGCCTCCACCCAGTATCCTGCCCTGAACTTAGTCACTAGCTGGCTACCACTTGGTTACCTAACCCTGCACATTAGAGGCTGCTGCCCTATGTACATAGACATGGAATCACTGGCCACTTTAATAATGGAACACTGGCCACTTTAATAATGTTTACATACTGTATTTTACTGTATTCTACTGTATTCTAGTCAATGCCACTCCGACATTGCTTGTCCTAAAATGTATATATTTCTTAATTCCATTATTTTGAATTGTTAGATACTACTGCACTGTTGGAGCTAAAAACACAAGCATTTCACTACACCCGCAATAGCATTGCTAAATATGTGTATATGACCAATAAAATGTGATTTGATTTGATTATCCTTTAAGGTATGACTTTTTTCTGTACCAATCAGTCAGACAATGCCGCTATGTGAAAAGTATACCTCCATTTCAGATAGAGACCAGGAACCCATCTACTGTGTCAAAATCCAATGTATGTCAATAATGGGATCTGGTTTCCTCGATGTCCCAAAATGCCAGCATAGAGCCAGTAGAGGTTATAGGTCACAAAGCAATTCTTTTTGGGTCTATTTTTAGAGCTAGAATTCTCTGCAGAGTGAATTCTTTCTGAAGGGTATTGACTATTTCTCTAGCACAGGTATTATACGGTTGATGTTGGTTTTGACAGTCTGGGTCCATGCCTGCAGAGGCTGGAGCTTTAAATCAATCTTTACAGTTCCCAGGTCTGCCTTTGCTTTTTCTCTGAGGCCCTGGTCCAATTGAACATTTGTCCTTCTTTCCTCCCTTCCTTTAAAAAAAATCGCTGATCTGTGTGTGATCGGATAGCAATCATCTCCGATCTTGGAATGTGTAGTGGGTAGGACTATATGAGTACCATGGGGGTACTTTGTAATTAAGAATACATTGGAAGTATATTCAAGGATGTCTTTTAAACAACTGCTCCATCCCTAAGTCTCCATTCATTTGAGGAATTATGCATGTCCAAACAAGGGTCAGGATCTGGACGAAACATAATTAGAACCAAATTAATGTCGACTCATTTTTTGCTGCTACCCAGTGTCATCGATTTGATTCCTCCACAACAGTCTTCATCAGGCTACTCCGGTTAAAACCCCATCAAAGACCATTAAGGCTGGAAACGATGCTGTACCATAAGGCTAAAAGGAAGATCACACAGGGGAACAGTAAACAGTGAGTGAGTGGACATTCACTCTCTTTTCATCTCTGTTTTGATAGACTCGACCAGTAGCCTTTGGAGAAAACAAAACCTGGAGGAAACAGAAAGGTGGGGAAGGGTTTTAGCGTCACACAAGCTCAAGGGGTACAGCATTTGAAGAGAAGACATCTAAGTCGTGTGCATGGGTAAAGGGGGGGAGAGAGAGAGAAAGGGAGAGAGAGAGAGAGCCTTCCCATCACTCTGTTGAGAGCTGGGAGGTAGAGAGGAGACATGAAAGATCTAGGCCCTGGCTTGACCGTTTGTGTGAAGAATCACACGGCGACATTGTCGCTCTGTAATCCAATACTGTCTTGTATGTTTGGAGTGACTTCCTCCAGGTGGTTTGAGGTTCTGAAAGGAGAACAACACTAGAATGGAAATCTATACTGGAGATGAAGTATGAAATGTTACACAACACACCATCAAACAAACAAATGAATGCATGCACACACACACACACACACACACACACACACACACACACACACACACACACACACACACACACACACACACACACACACACACACACAAGCAAGCATATATACACACACACATAGTAACTGTATACACACACACACACCACACACACGTGTTCCACACTCCAAGGCTAAACGCAATTTACACACGTACACACAAACAGTCTGGCTCTACCCTGCTGCCGGCTGTCTGTAATTAATTCACAGTGAAAATGTACCCGGGCCCTACTCTACTCTGCTATTTCATTTAGTGTAGGATCCAGTGAAGCATGGAGTCTAGCCATGATGATTTCTGCCTTATCAGATTTCGTCAGATATTTCACCTGACCAAATAAATGTGGTTGTTGATCTACTTCACAGCTTGATTTGGGGAGGGAGGCGGTTTTACATATGGACACAGACAGTTCCTCTCAAAAGTCTAAAACTGCCTCCTTGTCTGCTATCCTCTATCTACACTGATATGAATGAGCTGGAAAGGCCTGGAGCTAATTCACACCAAGAATCCTATTGCTTTGACCTCTCCTGTTTTCGGATCAAAGTGCATGTCTGTGTGGCCTATGGGGCTTCTGTGTGTTTGTGTTTGTGTGTCTAAGTCTCTCTCCCACTCTGTTTCTCTAGATGCGTTCGACGCGGGGTGTGTCAGTGTGGCCGGTGGGGCTGGTCAGTGGGCGGAGGTACGAGCGCCCCATAGTGGATAAGGGCAAAGTGGTGGGCTGGTACACTGGCTGGAGGCCCGACCGCCCCTTCGCCATCGACATGGCAGGTAAGAGCACATCTAATCATCTAGGGCAGAGGAACAGACCCCAGTGTTTTTTAAAATCTGGAATGCAGCCCAACATGGTGTTGTAAACTGCTTCACACTATTAATGGGCTCTTGTGTTTGGGGTGAGGAGTGGGAGACTGTTCTCGGTCTCTCTCTAAAAGGGTGCGTCAGGGAACGGTGCGTCTCGGCTGTAAGCACATCTAAAAGTAACTGGTGTTTTGCGGGTACTATTTAATGAAGCTGCCAGTTGAGGACTTGTGAGGCATCTGTTTCTCAAACTAGACACTAATATATTTGTCCTCTTGCTCAGTTGTGCACCGGGGCCTCCCACTCCTCTTTCTATTCTGGTTACAGCCAGTTTGCGCTGTTCTGTGAAGGGAGTAGTACACAGCGTTGCACAAGATCTTCAGTTTCTTGGCAATTTCTCACATGGAAGTCTTCATTTCTCAGAACAAGAATAGACTGACGAGTTTCAGAAGAAAGTACTTTGTTTCTGGCCATTTTGAGCCTGTAATCGAACCCACGAATGCTGATGCTCCAGATACTCAACTAGTCTAAAGAAAGCCAGTTTTATTGCTTGTTTAATCAGGACAATGGTTTTCAGCTGTGCAACCATAATTGCAAAAGGGTTTTCTAATGATTAATTAGCCATTTAAAATGATAAACTTGGATTAGCTAACACAACGTGCCATTGGAACACAGGAGTAATGTTTGCTGATAATGGTCCTCTGTACGCCTATGTAGATATTCTATAAAGATGTCTACACTGTATTTCTGATCAATTTGATTCTATTTTAATGGACAAAAAATGAGCTTTTCTTTAAAAAAAAACAAGGACATTTCTAAGTGACCCCAAACTTTTGAACGGTAGTGTACATATATTATATTCACCACAGAACTTGCAATCAATCAATTATTTTGCCCACAAAACCCCCCTTTAATCACTATTCATCTGCTGTACAATGGGCAATGTTGAGCAGTGTGTAAATTGCAGCTTTTACCTTAATAACTTGTATTGTGGTATTGGAGGCTATTGTTAGCAGCCAAGTTGGCCAATGAATCTGTCCCAACGCTGCTCTATCTCATTTACTGGGCCACAATTGGGCCAGAGAAAGAGGAGATGGTTGAGTATTCTTCTGGTGCAGTCACACACACGCGAGCGCACGCACACACACTTGCAAGCACACGCACACACAGTTCTGTATATCTCGTCCCACACACATGCACCAACACGCAAAGCCCTGTCCGTCATTGTCTTGGAGTGCAGCTCTCACCTGAAGAGGTTTTTGAGAGAGCAACATGAAAGTGTTTAGTGTTTACACCACAGCGAGTAAGTGGGGGGGGGGGGGAGGTGCATGCTAACACTTAGTCTTTAATGAGTCATGCTATTGCTAATATTAACCCTTTTCTTGACCAATGGTCATAAGCCTCACTCATAAAACAGGAAGTAACCAGCTGTGTCACAGTATTCTAAAATGTCTATCCTTCCTTTGTGTCCTTTCCAAAGGTTTCCACCATTGTATCAGTGATCATTTAGCAGACAAAGATATGCTTTAATTAATTGATTAGGATCCCCATTAGCCGACGCCAATGGCAACAACTAGTCTTACTGGGGTCCGACATATTACGAAAAATACATTACAGATCAAAGAAACTTTACAATTGACATACATTTAAAAACATGAACATGTAGTGTGTGTGTGCATCTATCAGTTCCACATACAGTACATGTCAGTCAGTGGAGGTTGCTGAGGGGAGGATGACTCATAATAATGGCTGGAACAGAGTAAATGGAATGGCATCAAACACCTGGAAACCATGTGTTTAATGTATTGGATACCATTCCCCTCCAGTCATTACCACGAACCCGTCCTCCCCAATTAAGATGCCACCAACCTCCTGTACATACACACAACAAGTAGGTCACATGGTGGAGAGGCGTTTGTCGTTTGTTTTAGAAACCAGGTTTGCTGTTCATTTGTGCGATATAAGATGAAAGGGAGTTTTTTGTATAGTTTCTAACACGTACAGTACATACAGTACATAGAAACAGAACCACAAAGAAAAGGACAAGGAAAAGAAGCCAGGGAAGGAAGCTGGATGAAACTATTGAGACAGAATCTGCACTGACAGACAGGCATTGCTAACAGATGCACTAATCTTCATACCACCTTAGCTGCAGGTTAAGAGATGTCTATCTTATAATTGCTTTCATACCTATCTATCATACCTGGGGTACAGCTTCTGGGCTTTCACTGCAGTATCACTCACTGCTCAGTAATATGCCTGATAGGACTGACCCAATAGGAAGATCTCAGTGGACTAACTCAGACACACTGTGTGTATGTGTGTGTGTTAAACTGGCGACCTTCTTTGACTCCAAATGCAGGAAATATGCAACACGCACTGGCACACACACACAACCTCACAATCTCTCAGTGGAGTGGAAGGATACCCATGAGAGTAGAGTTATGGCCTAGAAACGTGGAGAGGCGAGTAAACGTAATATGCTATTCCATGCAGCCATCAGCACACCCCATACCCAGTGGTATTGCATATATTGTAACTGAGATAAGGAGAGTAATATGAGATACTGTAGTGGGATCTTCCTGTGATACTGTCTGGCATTCTCGATGCATAGTCATGAACAGCAAACACACACACACACACACACCCACGTGCACACACTCTGCCACACAGTTGAGATATATCTGATCTCCGGTCAGTTGCACCATAGTTCGAGGTCATCAATGATCTGTATGTAGTTACTTCCAGGATGATTAATAAAGCAAGGAATTAATTGATCCCAAGATTGACACGTGATGTGTGAGACATAATCATCTGACCAGGCATATGAACCTCTTCCGCTTCCTTTTCTCCAGGTTTTGCAGTGAACCTCCATGTGGTCCTGGGGAACCCACGGGCGTTGTTCAAGCGTAGGGGTTCCCAGCCTGGTATGCAGGAGTCTGACTTCCTGAAACAGATCACCAAGGTGGCGGAGCTGGAGCCCAAAGCCAACAACTGCACTAGGGTGAGTAGCCCATCATTGTGGCAACCCCATTAATCCCTGACCTCTAACCCCATATCAGACCCCAAAGACTTGCTAATTGGTCAAAACAACAAGTTGGCATGACAGTGAGATTTTTGTTTTGTTTGTGATGAAGCACCATCTCCTAATATAGCATCTGTGTGTCCTCTCTTCATCAGTTAGGCTACCTCCCTCCTCTCTTGTACAGCTCATGACACTGCTAGTCATCATCATTATCAGCCCATTAGTTTAATGGGGCCACTGCAGGCTGATATTAATACATACCATTAGCAGGATGTGACATCATCAATTATCACCCACCACGGTCATATCGCCAGCAGTACGTGACATCATCACTAATAACAGCCCAGCACTGCAGTACCACAGAACGGTGCGCTCCGTTTTGGGGAAACGTGTCATTTTGTACAAACCATCATGCAACGTAGCAAACGTTGAACTGGACCCCAGGTAAAAGTTGCCTTTAGGCACAGATCTAGGGTCAGCTTACCTGCCCCACATGCTAACCTTAAAAAGGGGAAATTCTCAATTGAAACAATAACAAAGTGTTTTCCCCTGTTTCAGTAAAAAGCTGAGGTAGAGGGCTGGAGAAATGTAACCACTCTCAAATTCATAGACACAGCTAACGAAGCATAATATAACATTGATAGTTTTAGCCATTTTTTTGAGACTATATGTACTTTGTTTACAAACATTGGAGTAAAACAAGCTTACATTCTGGGTTATGATGGGGTGTGACAGTTGAACTAAGCTCATGGAGCATTTCTAAGTTATATTCTTCAAGGATCAATGGGTAAATACCACTGGGCACAGACCTCAGTTCAGAATCTAGTTTTGATTCACATTTGGTTGAGTTGTCCACTAACGTGAATTCAATGTGGAATCAACAAAAAATGTCACCATATCATTGGATTTAGGTTAAAAGCTGGGTAAAAAAAAGAAAGACCAAATGCCGTTACGTTATTCATTTATTCAAATCCAATTAGTTTTCCACGTTGAGTCAACAACATCACATTTCTTTGTTTGGGATGAAATGATAAGGAAACAACGTTGATTCAACCAGTTTTTGCCCAATGTGATGTCATTCATTAAGTCCAAATAGATGTAGCAACTGCGGATTGCTCCTTTAAGCATTAGGGAGGAAATACAAAACTTATCTAACTTCAACCTTGGAAAAACAAATGCTCAAACTGCTAAAAACTTGGAGTGAGTAGAGACAAAAGATGAGAAGGAAGAAAGAAGGGAGGGTTAAAGGAGAGGTGGAACAAGACAGAGAGGAGAGAAAGAAATAGACAGAGATAGGGAAGAAGATTAGCTAGGAGAGAGAAAGATGAGAAAATATTTTAGACAGACAAAGGAGAATCCAATTTGGAAGGAGAGAGAGAGAGAGCAGACAGGAAATTTACTGCCATGGAGTCAGACTGTCTTTTAACTACTAGACACACTGGCACAGGGTGCTCTGCACTCTGCCAACTCAGCACTTTCGGTGCCAATAGAGATTGGACTGCCTTTAACCCCCCCCAAATCTCCCTTAACCTCTTCCATTTTATTACAGATGGGTTCTAACTAGATTCTACCTCAACCTCCCATTTTATTACAGATGGGTTCTAACTAGATTCTACCTCAACCTCCCATTTTATTACAGATGGGTTCAAACTAGATTCTATCTCAACCTCCCATTTTATTACAGATGGGTTCAAACTAGATTCTACCTCAACCTCCCATTTTATTACAGATGGGTTCTAACTAGATTCTACCTCAACCTCTCATTTTATTACAGATGGGTTCTAACTAGATTCTACCTCAACCTCCCATTTTATTACATATGGGTTCTAACTAGATTCTACCTCAACCTCCCATTTTATTACAGATGGGTTCTAACTAGATTCTACCTCAACCTCCCATTTTATTACAGATGGGTTCTAACTAGATTCTACCTCAACCTCCCATTTTATTACAGATGGGTTCTAACTAGATTCTACCTCAACCTCCCATTTTATTACAGATGGGTTCTAACTAGATTCTACCTCAACCTCCCATTTTATTACAGATGGGTTCTAACTAGTTTCTACCTCAACCTCCCATTTTATTACAGATGGGTTCTAACTAGATTCTACCTCAACCTCCCATTTTATTACAGATGGGTTCTAACTAGATTCTACCTCAACCTCCCATTTTATTACAGATGGGTTCTAACTAGATTCTACCTCAACCTCCCATTTTATTACAGATGGGTTCTAACTAGATTCTACCTCAACCTCCCATTTTATTACAGATGGGTTCTAACTAGATTCTACCTCAACCTCCCATTTTATTACAGATGGGTTCTAACTAGTTTCTACCTCAACCTCCCATTTTATTACAGATGGGTTGTAATTAGATTTTTACCTCACCCATTTTATTACAGATGGGTTCTAACTAGATTCTACCTCAACCTCCCATTTTATTACAGATGGGTTCTAACTAGATTCTACCTCAACCTCCCATTTTATTACAGATGGGTTGTCATTAGATTTTTACCTCACCCATTTTATTACAGATGGGTTCAAACTAGATTCTACCTCAACCTCCCATTTTATTAGATTCGTTATAACTAGATTCTATCTCAACCGTTCCGATTTTTATTACAGATGGGTTCTAACTACAGACCAGACTAGAATATTGTAGAATTTTCTGAGAGAATGAGAGGAGAAGAGGTGAAATAAGAGGGAAGGGATTTAGGAAAGGAACAATAGAATGAAACACAAACCTATGCCTGCTTCGCTGGCTGCAGCATTTGTCTCGTTAGATATGCAAAACGGCCCAATTATCAGCCCTGTGTGCAGGAAAGGACATGTTCCACCTGAGTGGAGCCGGGAATGGACGGCACTGCACACCAACCATCCATCACTGTGTATGTGTGTGAACACAAATTACTGGGTTGGAAATAGAAGTGAGGCACTTTCCATGTACTACAGTAAAAGGTAGAAGTCTATTCGGTCTGATCCACTCCCTCCCTTCCTGTCACAAAGAGCTTTTTCTTGAATATTTTAACAAAGGCACCATTCCATTTCATATAGTTGGCTCAGTGATATAGTGGAAGTTATGCATCTATCTGGTGTGTGCTCATCAGAGAACACACACACACACTAACCCTCTCGCCCCCTCTCTCAGGTGTTGGTGTGGCACACTCGTACAGAGAAGGTGAATCTGGGCAACGAGCCCAGACATCGACAGGACAGTGTGGTTATCGAGGTCTAAGGGGTGGGATAACCAAGGAGGAATAAGCAAGTCCATTGGTCAGACAGACTGACAGTAATTTCTTGAACTACACTACTGACATCACCTTGCTTGACCATAACCTTGATATGGATTACACTATGATGGACAGGACTTTGGACCAATTGCATGGATGGGAACTGCTGCCTGAATGTTGTGAATGGCTCAATGAGATTCCGGACCTCAAAGGGGACCATAATGCACTGGGGTGACCATTGCTTTCCCAGGGGACTCTGCTCTCGTACTGCAATGTGGCCCAGTCTCTTATAAAAAGTGATTCCTATGAAGTATGCAGGCTTAACAAGACCGCCTGTCTGTCTACATGTATGTGTGTATATAAACTCAGCAAAAAAACAAATAAAAAAATCATTCCTTTTTCAGGACCCTGTCTTTCAAAGATAATTAGTAAAAATCCAAATAACTTCACAGATCTTCATTGTAAAGGGTTTAAACACTGTTTTCCATGCTTGTTAAACGAACCATAAACAATTAATGAACATACACCTGTGGAACGGTCGTTAAGACACTAACAGCTTACAGATGGTAGGCAATTAAGGCCAAAGTTATGTCCGCAATAGGATGGGAGGGGCTGGACTGAGGGCTGTATGCCTGTTGTAAGGCAGGTCCTCACCAGACATCACCGGCAACAACGTCGCCTATGGGCACAAACCCACCGTCGCTGGACCAGACAGGACTGGCAAAAAGTGCTCTTCACAGACGAGTCGTGGTTTTGTCTCACCAGGGGTGATGGTCGGATTCGCGTTTATTATCGAAGGAATGAGCGTTACACCGAGGCCTGTACTCTGGAGCGATTTGGAGGTGGAGGGTCCGTTATGGTCTGGGGCAGTGTGTCACAGCATAATCGGACTGAGCTTGTTGTCATTGCAGGCAATCTCAACGCTGTGCGTTACAGGGAAGACATCCTCCCCCTCATGTGGTACCCTTCCTGCAGGCTCATCCTGACATGACCCTCCAGTATGACAATGCCACTAGCCATACTGCTCGTTCTGTGCGTCATTTTCTGCAAGACAGGAATGTCAGTGTTCTGCCATGGCCAGCGAAGAGCCCGGATCTCAAGCCCATTGAGCATGTCTGGGACCTGTTTGATCCTAGGATGAGGGCTAGGGCCATTCTCCCCAGAAATGTCCGGGAACTTGCAGGTGCCTTGGTGGAAGAGTGGGGTAACATCTCACAGCAAGAACTGGCAAATCTGGTGGGCCATGAGGAGTACTTAATGCAGCTGGTGGCCACACCAGATACTGACTGTTACTTTTGACCCCCCTTTGTTCAGGGACACATTATTCAATTTTTGTTAGTCACATGTCTGTGGAACTTGTTCAGTTTATGTCTCAGTTGTTGAATCTTATGATCATACAAATATTTACACATGTTAAGTTTGCTGAAAATAAACGCAGTTTACAGTGAGAGGATTTATTTTTTTGCTGAGTTTGTGTGTGTACCAGATCAACGAGTATGAAACTGAACAATATGTGTGTATGTCTGTAAAGACATACCAATAAGAACATGGGCCATGACTAGTAGATCACCTGCTGGGTGTCGACTAACGATGGCCATTCGACATGCACAATCGTCGGGAAATGAACAGGAAAATCTCTTCCGATGTTCTGTGGTCAGCGGCGACTGGACGGCCAACTCGCTACGCACGGCTAACATTCCGGTTGGTTTTCTTGTCCTCAAGTGTCTGTGGGTCTGTGACACACTGGACCACAGAGACAAACTCCAGGAGTACAACTTTTATTCCAAATGACCCTCTTGTAAAAGCAGGAAAAAGAAAAGAAAAAACAACTTTACAATAAAAGAGTCATTGGACAAAAATGGTCACAATAGTTCATGGCTATTCACTGTTTAATGCACGGACATAACATTTCTCTCTGTACTAGGCACCAGAAAATGTAAACACCACTAGAAATAAACCTGGAGGACATGCTGTGTGTATGAATTCTCTTGTGTGTGTGTGTGTGTGAGTTCTCTTGTTATTACATGGCAGGGACCCTGTATGTGGATAGCATCTCCAACTTAGAACTACACACAGAATGTCTGTGTTTGATCTATTGTTTGTTGATTCCTGGTGCACCACCTATTTCCCCCTGCATTATTTATTCACCTTCTTTCCCCACTATATAATCTATATATTGACATAAAGCAGGATTAGACAGAGATTATGTCATCATAGAGGCCGGGAAGTAAGCAAACGTGATGTTAAGCCAACTGTTCCGATCCCTAACAGCTCCATTAGGCTCCCAATGTCAACACACTTCCTGAATCATCTGAAGCGTTATGTCATCACTGGCATCATCTCTTTCTTCTTGTATTCTGGTCCCCTCCCCCTCCTATTCCACGTAAGCTCCCTGCCCCCACCGACAGTCGTCCAGGTTTATTTGCCTCAAACTAATGCCTGATTCACACTAAATGGCCACCCCGAACCATACTGTGCCGGCTCAGATATAGTCTTTTCACTGTCATTTCCAGCAACTATGATGGATGTGTAACCAGGCCAAGCCCAGTACAGCTTGGCTTTGTAGTGTCAATCAGACAGAACTGTGCTTCTTCTTGTTCTGCACACAACAAAACACCACAGTAAGATGGTAGAACACAACCTCACTGGGGGGGGGTCTATATCTCACACACATACAGTAATACAGTACTGGATCATACAATGTCTTGCTACAGGAGCTCTGAATGCCCAGAGGGGAGTACAGTATAATATACACACATGATATTGATGGGTGGGGTGGGGTGGTCACCAACATGTTATCCATATCTCTCCATTTAAATATCTATTTACTCACTATCGGTTCTGGTAATGATATATTATTATTATTAGACGCTTGTATTATTGGTCCAGCAGCTTTTCTCTTTCGCCAATATGTTGTTTTTTTAACAAAAGAAAAAAAGGTCAAAAGAATGAGAAAGTAAAAGTCCCAAGTAAAGAGATGAACACACAGCTGCCAGTCTGTTTTCACCCCAGACTCCGCCCCCGCAGCACACAGAGGGAGAGAGGGGTCTCTAAAGGAATGATAAATGGGGAGGAGGGAGAACAGTGGAGCAGTCCATAGATTGCCCCATGTGCGTCGTTTCCTGTTTTGCAGTTGGTGAGTGAGGGTAGAGGAGGAGATTTGGGGTGACATGGTTGTTCTGCCTCCCTCTCCCACTCTCCCCCCTCCCCTCCCTCACTTCCACAGCTGGGTACTGAGGGTCTGGCCCGAGGGAGGACCCACCCCCCCACCCATGGGAGCACCTGCTTGAACAAAGCCGGGTGGCGCTGCCACACCACCACTCATGGCGATGCCTGATATCTGCTGGGTCATCTGAGAGAGATAAGAGACATGGTGTGTGAGAGAGGCAGAGAAAGAGAGGAGGGAGGGGCAGAGAAAATAGAGACCGTTAAGAGGGTTGGACAAACCATTTAGACAATTCTAGAATGACAGCAACAACCAGCTTAAAGGGATACTTCGGGAGTTTGATAACGAGGCCCTTTATCTACTTTCCCCAGAGTCCGATGTCCTTGTGGATACCATTTTTATGTCTCTGTGTCCGGTATGAAGTAATTTAGAGGTAGCTCCGTGAGCCAAGGCTAATTAGCATTAGCGCAATGACTGGAAATGGGTCCGCTATCAGATGACTGGAAATGTATGAGTAACGCTAGTTAGCAATTGCGCTAGTTAGCAACTTCCTTCAAACTGCAGAGACATAAAATGGGATCCACAAGGTCATCGGACTCCGGGGAAGTCGATTTGAAAAAAATCCCAAAGTATCCCTTTAACGCAGCGGACATAATTTCCTTACTGCATGTGTAAAGGTCCGGAGAGAGTATACCCTCCTCTCATCTCTTTAGTCCTCATTCAGTCCGTCTCCCTCCCATCCCCCCCTTGCCCATTTCTCCTCTGCCTCTCCTGCCACTGTCCAGTCTTGGCTATCTAATCCATTAGAAATGCCCTTGCAGCAGTAGAATTATCGGCTTGTCTGAGATGTGTGTGTGTGTGTAGCCCAGACAAGCATAATGATTCGAGAGCACTTTTGAGTAGCCCCCCCAACCATCCTTCCCAACCCCCACCCATAGGTTAAAAGCCCAACAGCACGCCCTGAACCCATTACAGTACACACACGACCATATCATGTACTGCACCGAGGCAGAGTGTGTGTGTGTTTGATGTGTTGTCAGTGGGAGCACAGTGATTTATGATCTCTCATTAACCTCCTGGAGTCGTAAGGAAATGACAATGCTCACACACAAAGGTCGTGTAAAGCTACAGAGACACACACAGAGGGGGGAATGAGAAGAGAATTTCCCCCATGATCACCCACTGTGTGTGTGTGTATTACCTGGCTCACATTCCACTGGCCCTGCTGTTGTTGCTGCTGCTGCATGGCGGCGTACATCTGGGGAGTCCCCGCCCCCGCTGGCATAGCTCCGCCCGGAGGCCCCATCATGCTTTGCTGCATACCCATGTAACCGCCGTTGGGCATCGCCATACCGACCATCATGCCAGAGTTCTGCCCCATCATGGCTCCTCCTCCCTGGGGCATAACACCGCCCGTCATGGTTGTGGGTGGCATAGCTCCGCCCACTCCTGGGTAAGTCTGGAAGTTAGGCTGTCCGGAGGGCTGGCTGGGGAACTGCTGCATCGGAGGCTGGCCCATATACATAGCAGCAGCTGGAGGTGAGGACACAGACACACACACACACACACAGACAGACAGACACAGAAAGCATTTGGGTCAACACTTAGTATCAGCAGAGGAAATACATTCTCAAGGTTACCTCCACTAGATTTCTCCTGCAGCAACGAAGAAAAGGTTCACTAAGCTACAGTTGAAGTTGGAAGTTTACATACACCTTAGCCAAATACATTTAAACTCAGTTTTTCACCATTTCTGACACTTAATCCAAGTAAAAAATCCATGTTTTAGGATCACCACTTTATTTTAAGGATGTGAAATGTCAGAATAATAGAGAGAATGATTTATTTCAGCTTTTATTTCTTTCATCACATTCCCAGTGGGTCAGAAGTTTACATACACTCAATTAGTATTTGGTAGCATTGCCTTGAAATTGTTTAACTTGGGTAAAATGTTTTGGGTAGCCTTCACAAGCTTCCCACAATAAGTTGAGTGAATTTTGGCCCATTCCTCCTGACAGAACTGGTGTAACAGAGTCAGGTTTGTAGGCCTCCTTGCTCGCACACACTTTTTCAGTTCTGCCCACACATTTTCTATAGGACTGAGGTCAGGGCTTTGTGATGGCCGCTCCAATACCTTGACTTTGTTGTCCTTAAGCCATTTTGCGACAACTTTGGAAGTATGCTTGGGGTCATTGTCCATTTGGAAGACCCATTTGCGACCAAGCTTTAACTTCCTGACTGATGTCTTGAGATATGAAACATAATGATGGTCATTATGGCCAAACAGTTCTATTTTTGTTTCATCAAACCAGAGGACATTTCTCCAAAAAGTATGATCTTTGTCCCTATGTGCAGTTGCAAACCGTAGTCTGACTTTTTATGGCGGTTTTGGAGCAGTGGCTTCTTCCTTGCTGAGAGGCCTTTCAGGTTATGTCGATATATAGGACTCGTTTTACTGTGGATATAGATACTTTTGTACCTGTTTCCTCCAGCATCTTCACAAGGTCCTTTGCTGTTGTTCTGGGATTGATTTGCACTTTTCGTACCAAAGTATATTCATCTCTAGGAGACAGAACGCGTCTCCTTCCTGAGCGGTATGATGGTTGTGTGGTCCCATGGTGTTTATACTTGCGTACTATTGTTTGTACAGATGAACGTGGTACCTTCAGGTGTTTGGAAATTGCTCCCAAGGATGAACCTGACTTGTGGAGGTCTACAATTGTTTTTCTGAGGTCTTGGCTGATTTCTTTTGATTTTCCCATGATGTCAAGCAAAGAGGCACTGAGTTTGAAGGTAGGCCTTGAAATACATCCACAGGTACACCTCCAATTGACTCAAATTTGGTCAGTTAGCCTATCAGAAGCTTCTAAAGCCACGACATCATTTTCTGGAATTTTCCAAGCTGTTTAAAGGCACAGTCAACTAAGTGTATGTAAACGTCTGACCCACTGGAATTGTGATACAGTAAATTATAAGTGAAATAATCTGTCTGTAAACAATTGTTGGAAAAATTACTTGTGTCACGCACAAAGTAGATGTCCTAACCGACTTGCCAAAACTATAGTTTGTTAACAAGAAATTTGTGGAGTGGTTGAAAACCGAGTTTTAATGACTCCAACCTGTATGTGAACTTCCAATAACAACTGTATGTATGCATGTACTGTACGTAGCATTACCTGGGGCAGCAGGCTGTGTGCTGACTGTGGTGTTGCTGTAGAGGGAGAGGATGGAGTCCTTGGAGAGGGGTTTCTTGGCCCCCTCCTCGGTCTTGGTGCTGCTACTGTTCTTCTCACTGAAGAGGTCCAGATTAGCCTGAGGGCCAGCAGCACCCCCCGATCCCCCCGCGGACGCCGCTACTGCTGGGGCGCCTGGGGCTGCACTGGAGACTGCCTGGAGGGACAGAACATAGGAACAGACAGAATGTGTGTGTGTGTGTGTGTGTGTGTGTGTTTGTGAGATAGATCTGTGGCCAAATTGATTTACTGAAGCCAACCTGCATGAGCAGAATGCACAACCACACATACATGCACGCATACACTCACAACGTTATAGGTAGTACGACTGACAGGCAGCACTTAAAAAAAGAGAGAGAGAGAGAGAAATAAAAGGAAGAGAAGAGGTGCTGTCACCTTAAGTGAGATGGATGATATGAATTAGACTGGTGCAGAAGAGAGAGATGAATAGAGCGAGAACGAGGCTGAGAAGACACACACACACACACACCCTTTATAAAAACCTTTTAACCGTTGTCACGGCCCCCGTCATCGCATATACATGTTGAAAATGGCAGATTTGGTCATCGATAAGCGTTGCTATTGGAATGCGTTGGCGGTACAGCAACATGCTATACATGACGTCAGAGCTCAGGCTCTGTCATGGCTTTGACTGAATGCATTCAGAAACTTGAGCACCGCGCGTGACAAGAAGTTACCCCCAATACCGTTACCCATTTTTGTTTTCGGAGTGAGGGAAATGCTGTAAACCGAGTGGGTGTGTTCAGAAAGATGAGAGGTTGAGGACTATAATAAATACCGCTTTGATGTCATACAAGCAATCCCACACACCCATGAGTCCCAATGTGCACTTCACGTTTCCGTATTTGAAAACTCATGTCATTTACAGTATCGACGTTCACGATCGCTATATTTGATCCAGTTACAAGGGTGACATGCGTTACGTCCTGAACACAATGAGCCTGTTTGTCGTATGGTGGAGAAAATGAGCCGCGGAACACGTACATGAACGCACTCATGACTCCTCTCTATGTGCACCAAAATGACAATCTGTCTGAAGTGCCTTTGGAAAGCCTGACACTGTAAGATCCTATTTTAGAACTTAAGCAAGCCATCTTGGCAATAGAATACGCTTTCAAATGATGCCCACCTGACCCAGAACGCGATAGATAATGGTTTGGGTAAAAAAAAACAGCAGTAATTGTGTGAAGGTGAGGATAAAGGGCTGTGTTCCAAACAAAATAATACAAGTGTGCCTGCTTCAGTTCCTCAGCGGAAAAGCTTGGAGAGCAAAAACAAAGAAAGAAGAAGCACCTTATAGTTAAGGTCAGTTCCTAGAGTAAAAAGATACATTGAAAAGGTGTGTGGCCACTTGGTGACACCAGTTAGTTCTCTCACTCAAACCCTGCTAATGGCTTTTCCTATCAACCACCTGCTCCAAAATGTCAATGAATATGTGTATGGTGCTACTGAATGTATCTGGAGTATTTTCAGATTTCATTATTGAACAAAAATGTTAAAATACTGTGAAAAATACAGTACATGTAAAATGCACATCAAATCAACAGTGTGATGTTTGGATTCGGTCTTGTGAACTGTGGTGTCCTCACCTTTGGTCTGACAATTAGAGGACAGGGGAAATGAGAGGCGCGATAGAGAGGAGGGAAGAAGGGAGAGAGGAGGGAGTCAGTCAGTTCATGAATAAGGTGAGACAGGAGGCATGTACACGCGCGCCACAGGAAGGGCTCTGTGTGTTGTGGCATACGGCTGCTTCTCCCCGCCTCTCTGCCTGGGGAACGAGGGGGCAGGAGAAAAGAGGGGGGAACGAAGTAGAAAAGCAGCGACTCATACTTACACACCTGTACACATGGCCTCGTACAAACAGACCAACTGAGTCCCAGACAGACAGACAGACACAGTGGTGAACAAACACACAAACGTGTACTATTCATGAGCATGACCTTTTACTGTCTGCACGCGCACACGCACGCACACACACACGCGCACACACACACACGCACGCACGCACGCACGCACACACACACACACACACACACGGTCAATTTACTAGGGCCGAGACAAATGAAGGTGACAGGCAGGCGGCTCTGGAGCGTTGCAATATGTATCAGTGTGCTATAAATACCCAGGCATTTGCATGTGGCCCAAAAACGAGCGTTTTCCCAACGTTAGATGTGTGTTTCTGTCTGACTGCCTTGTGGATCAGTAGTGATATACGAGTAGGAGCGGGAGGGAGGGGTGTGTGCCTGTGTGTCTGGTCAATGTGGAGGGAATAAAGAGATGGTAGTGGAAGAAAATCAGCAGGGACTGTACATGTCCTTACAGTGGACACAGACAGGCACACAACACACACAGATCTGTGCATGGCTGGACTCCCACTCTCACACCAGTATCCATGTTACACTCCCCTCCGTTGATTCTCCACAAAGCTGTGAATTAGAAGTGGCATTTCCATTCAACAGCCTTTTCCCACCGTGTCAGTATTCATATACTTCTACATTCAGACCCACAAATACTTAGCAGCGTGTGTTCCAGCCTGCCCGAATCTGGCAGAACACACACACACTACCCCCCCTGATACACCATCTGTAGCCGACAATCCTACTGAGCAGAAGGTTGTGTGTGTATGTACCATGTCTGTATGTGTACGGGGGGCGTTATTTTACTGAACACAGACCTGGCCAGGGAAGAGGGGGGGTAATTTTACTGAACCCAGACCTGTCCAGGGAAGAGAGGAGGGGGGGTAATTTTACTGAACACAGACCTGGCCAGGGAAGAGAGAGGGGGGTATTTTACTGAACACAGACCTGGCCAGGGAAGAGAGAGAGGAGGGGGGTATTTTACTGAACACAGACCTGGCCAGGGAAGAGAGAGAGGAGGGGGGTATTTTACTGAACACAGACCTGGCCAGGGAAGAGAGAGAGATGGGGGGGGGGGTATTTTACTGAACACGGACCTGGCCAGGGAGAGAGAGAGGGGGGTAATTTTACTGAACACAGACCTGGCCAGGGAAGAGAGAGAGGGGGTATTTTACTGAACACAGACCTGGCCAGGGAAGAGAGAGGGGGGTATTTTACTAAACACAGATCTGGCCAGGGAAGAGAGAGAGGAGGGGGGGTATTTTACTGAACACAGACCTGGCCAGGGAAGAGAGAGGGGGGGGTATTTTACTGAACACAGACCTGGCCAGGGAAGAGAGAGAGGGAGGGGTATTTTACTGAACACAGACCTGGCCAGGGAAGAGAGAGAGGAGGGGGGTATTTTACTGAACACAGACCTGGCCAGGGAAGAGAGAGAGATGGGGGGGTATTTTACTGAACACAGACCTGGCCAGGGAAGAGAGAGAGGGGGGGTATTTTACTGAACACAGACCTGGCCAGGGAAGAGAGAGAGGGGGGGTATTTTACTGAACACAGGCCTGGCCAGAGAAGAGAGAGGGGGGAGGTTATTTTACTGAACACAGACCTGGCCAGGGAAGAGAGAGAGGGGGGGGGGGGTATTCTGCTGTGGATAACACAAATCCCAGGTCATGGAGATCTGTAATCACATTTTCAGAATTGACATACTGGAGATAGAAGATCACACCAGAATCCTGGTTGATAGTGGAGGGAAAACAGATCAACGCTGTCTAATGTATGGCTGTGTGTTTGTGGGTGTGTGTACCACAGCTCAAACCAGTAGCACAAACCAACCATAGGCAGCCAGTAGGAAAGTGTGTATTCATGTGTATTCTTTCGTTGTGTGTCTGGATTCCTTCCATGTGTGAAGCAGTGCAGATGTGTTGTGTGTCCTACATGAACAGAATACAGACAGGGAGGGAGTGACAGGGAGGGAGTGACAGGGAGGGAGAGACAGGGAGGGAGAGCCAGGGAGGGAGAGCCAGGGAGGGAGGGACAGGGAGGGAGGGACAGGGAGGGAGAGACAGGGAGGAAGAGACAGGGAGGAAGAGACAGGGAGGAAGAGACAGGGAGGAAGAGACAGGGAGGAAGAGACAGGGAGGGAGAGACAGGGAGGGAGAGACAGGGAGGGAGAGACAGGGAGGGAGAGACAGGGAGGGAGAGACAGGGAGGGAGGGACAGGGAGGGAGAGACAGGGAGGGAGGGACAGGGAGGGAGGGACAGGGAGGGAGAGACAGGGAGGGAGAGCCAGGGAGGGAGAGACAGGGAGGGAGAGACAGGGAGGGAGAGACAGGGAGGGAGAGACAGGGAGGGGAGCGGGGAAGGAAAGAGGAAGCAAGGAGGGAGGAAGGAGGATTGGCGGGAAGGAGGAGAGGGGAGGGTCTGAGAGAGAGAAGGCAGATTGGGGTTGGTAACAGTAGTAGTTAGAGATGCTGGAACCAACCACCCGTAATTGCTCTTCATGCTCAGAGTCAGGACTGTGCTGTGTTCATGCTCAGAGTCAGGACTGTGCTGTGTTCATGCTCAGAGTCAGGACTGTGCTGTGTTCATGCTCAGAGTCAGGACTGTGCTGTGTTCATGCTCAGGGTCAGGACTGTGCTGTGTCGGCGTGCAGCCGGTGTATGCTCTGAGCCGTGAAACAAGAAAGGGGAGATGTGTGTGTGTGTGTCTCGGCAGTGGAGAGCCAAGGGAGTATGGAAGTGGGATGAAGGGAGGGGTGGGGGAATGACTGTGGCACCTATCAAACACACCTCATTCACAAATGCTTTATTTAACCATCACTCCATCTCTCGTTCTCCACTGCTGTTCTCAGACTGGGAGACGGCTGAGAGAAGAAAATATCCTGTGTGGCTCCTCTCTCTTCCTCAGTCTCTGTACCATGTTCAGACTACCCTCTCTCTTCCTCAGTCTCTGTACCATGTTCAGACTACCCTCTCTCTTCCTCAGTCTCTGTACCATGTTCAGACTACCCTCTCTCTTCCTGTCTCTGTACCATGTTCAGACTATTCTCTCTCTTCCTCAGTCTCTGTATCATGTTCAGACTACCCTCTCTCTTCCTCAGTCTCTGTACCATGTTCAGACTACCCTCTCTCTTCCTGTATCTGTACCATGTTCAGACTACCCTCTCTCTTCCTGTCTCTGTACCATGTTCAGACTACCCTCTCTCTTCCTCAGTCTCTGTACCATGTTCAGACTACCCTCTCTCTTCCTGTCTCTGTACCATGTTCAGACTACCCTCTCTCTTCCTGTCTCTGTACCATGTTCAGACTACCCTCTCTCTTCCTCAGTCTCTGTACCATGTTCAGACTACCCTCTCTCTTCCTGTCTCTGTACCATGTTCAGACTACCCTCTCTCTTCCTCAGTCTCTGTACCATGTTCAGACTACCCTCTCTCTTCCTGTCTCTGTACCATGTTCAGACTACCCTCTCTCTTCCTGTCTCTGTACCATGTTCAGACTACCCTCTCTCTTCCTCAGTCTCTGTACCATGTTCAGACTACCCTCTCTCTTCCTCAGTCTCTGTACCATGTTCAGACTACCCTCTCTCTTCCTCAGTCTCTGTACCATGTTCAGACTATCCTCTCTCTTCCTGTCTCTGTACCATGTTCAGACTATCCTCTCTCTTCCTGTCTCTGTACCATGTTCAGACTACCCTCTCTCTTCCTGTCTCTGTACCATGTTCAGACTATCCTCTCTCTTCCTGTCTCTGTACCATGTTCAGACTACCCTCTCTCTTCCTGTCTCTGTACCATGTTCAGACTACCCTCTCTCTTCGTGTCTCTGTACCATGTTCAGACTACCCTCTCTCTTCCTGTCTCTGTACCATGTTCAGACTACCCTCTCTCTTCCTGTCTCTGTACCATGTTCAGACTATCCTCTCTCTTCCCCAGTCTCTGTACCATGTTCAGACTACCCTCTCTCTTCCTCAGTCTCTGTACCATGTTCAGACTACCCTCTCTTCCTGTCTCTGTACCATGTTCAGACTACCCTCTCTCTTCCTGTCTCTGTACCATGTTCAGACTACCCTCTCTCTTCGTGTCTCTGTACCATGTTCAGACTACCCTCTCTCTTCCTGTCTCTGTACCATGTTCAGACTACCCTCTCTCTTCCTGTCTCTGTACCATGTTCAGACTACCCTCTCTCTTCCTCAGTCTCTGTACCATGTTCAGACTATCCTCTCTCTTCCTGTCTCTGTACCATGTTCAGACTACCCTCTCTCTTCCTGTCTCTGTACCATGTTCAGACTATCCTCTCTCTTCCTGTCTCTGTACCATGTTCAGACTATCCTCTCTCTTCCTCAGTCTCTGTACCATGTTCAGACTACCCTCTCTCTTCCTCAGTCTCTGTACCATGTTCAGACTATCCTCTCTCTTCCTGTCTCTGTACCATGTTCAGACTATCCTCTCTCTTCCTCAGTCTCTGTACCATGTTCAGACTACCCTCTCTCTTCCTCAGTCTCTGTACCATGTTCAGACTACCCTCTCTCTTCCTGTCTCTGTACCATGTTCAGACTACCCTCTCTCTTCCTGTCTCTGTACCATGTTCAGACTACCCTCTCTCTTCCTCAGTCTCTGTACCATGTTCAGACTACCCTCTCTCTTCCTCAGTCTCTGTACCATGTTCAGACAATCCTCTCTCTTCCTCAGTCTCTGTACCATGTTCAGACTACCCTCTCTCTTCCTGTCTCTGTACCATGTTCAGACTACCCTCTCTCTTCCTGTCTCTGTACCATGTTCAGACTACCCTCTCTCTTCCTCAGTCTCTGTACCATGTTCAGACTACCCTCTCTCTTCCTCAGTCTCTGTACCATGTTCAGACTACCTCTCTCTTCCTGTCTCTGTACCATGTTCAGACTACCCCTCTCTCTTCCTCAGTCTCTGTACCATGTTCAGACTACCCTCTCTCTTCCTCAGTCTCTGTACCATGTTCAGACTACCCTCTCTCTTCCTCAGTCTCTGTACCATGTTCAGACTACCCTCTCTCTTCCTCAGTCTCTGTACCATGTTCAGACTACCCACTCTCTTCCTGTCTCTGTACCATGTTCAGACTACCCTCTCTCTTCCTCAGTCTCTGTACCATGTTCAGACTACCCTCTCTCTTCCTGTCTCTGTACCATGTTCAGACTACCCTCTCTCTTCCTGTCTCTGTACCATGTTCAGACTACCCTCTCTCTTCCTCAGTCTCTGTACCATGTTCAGACTACCCTCTCTCTTCCTCAGTCTCTGTATCATGTTCAGACTACCCTCTCTCTTCCTGTCTCTGTACCATGTTCAGACTACCCTCTCTCTTCCTGTCTCTGTACCATGTTCAGACTATCCTCTCTCTTCCTGTCTCTGTACCATGTTCAGACTACCCTCTCTCTTCCTGTCTCTGTACCATGTTCAGACTATCCTCTCTCTTCCTGTCTCTGTACCATGTTCAGACTATCCTCTCTCTTCCTGTCTCTGTACCATGTTCAGACTACCCTCTCTCTTCCTGTCTCTGTACCATGTTCAGACTATCCTCTCTCTTCCTGTCTCTGTACCATGTTCAGACTACCCTCTCTCTTCCTGTCTCTGTACCATGTTCAGACTACCCTCTCTCTTCCTGTCTCTGTACCATGTTCAGACTATCCTCTCTCTTCCTGTCT
The DNA here is from genome assembly GCF_034236695.1 of Oncorhynchus nerka. Lineage (NCBI taxonomy): Eukaryota > Metazoa > Chordata > Actinopteri > Salmoniformes > Salmonidae > Oncorhynchus > Oncorhynchus nerka. The sequence goes on along the minus strand of NC_088405.1, from coordinate 29,623,101 downwards.
CTGTACCATGTTCAGACTACCCTCTCTCTTCCTGTCTCTGTACCATGTTCAGACTACCCTCTCTCTTCCTGTCTCTGTACCATGTTCAGACTACCCTCTCTCTTCCTCAGTCTCTGTACCATGTTCAGACTACCCTCTCTCTTCCTGTCTCTGTACCATGTTCAGACTACCCTCTCTCTTCCTCAGTCTCTGTACCATGTTCAGACTACCCTCTCTCTTCCTCAGTCTCTGTACCATGTTCAGACTATCCTCTCTCTTCCTCAGTCTCTGTACCATGTTCAGACTATCCTCTCTCTTCCTGTCTCTGTACCATGTTCAGACTACCCTCTCTCTTCCTGTCTCTGTACCATGTTCAGACTACCCTCTCTCTTCCTCAGTCTCTGTACCATGTTCAGACTACCCTCTCTCTTCCTGTCTCTGTACCATGTTCAGACTACCCTCTCTCTTCCTCAGTCTCTGTACCATGTTCAGACTATCCTCTCTCTTCCTCAGTCTCTGTACCATGTTCAGACTACCCTCTCTCTTCCTGTCTCTGTACCATGTTCAGACTATCCTCTCTCTTCCTGTCTCTGTACCATGTTCAGACTACCCTCTCTCTTCCTCAGGCTCTGTACCATGTTCAGACTACCCTCTCTCTTCCTGTCTCTGTACCATGTTCAGACTATCCTCTCTCTTCCTGTCTCTGTACCATGTTCAGACTACCCTCTCTCTTCCTGTCTCTGTACCATGTTCAGACTACCCTCTCTCTTCCTCAGTCTCTGTACCATGTTCAGACTATCCTCTCTCTTCCTGTCTCTGTACCATGTTCAGACTATCCTCTCTCTTCCTGTCTCTGTACCATGTTCAGACTACCCTCTCTCTTCCTCAGTCTCTGTACCATGTTCAGACTATCCTCTCTCTTCCTGTCTCTGTACCATGTTCAGACTACCCTCTCTCTTCCTCAGTCTCTGTACCATGTTCAGACTACCCTCTCTCTTCCTGTCTCTGTACCATGTTCAGACTACCCTCTCTCTTCCTGTCTCTGTACCATGTTCAGACTATCCTCTCTCTTCCTGTCTCTGTACCATGTTCAGACTATCCTCTCTCTTCCTGTCTCTGTACCATGTTCAGACTATCCTCTCTCTTCCTGTCTCTGTACCATGTTCAGACTACCCTCTCTCTTCCTGTCTCTGTACCATGTTCAGACTATCCTCTCTCTTCCTCAGTCTCTGTACCATGTTCAGACTACCCTCTCTCTTCCTGTCTCTGTACCATGTTCAGACTATCCTCTCTCTTCCTGTCTCTGTACCATGTTCAGACTATCCTCTCTCTTCCTCAGTCTCTGTACCATGTTCAGACTATCCTCTCTCTTCCTGTCTCTGTACCATGTTCAGACTACCCTCTCTCTTCCTGTCTCTGTACCATGTTCAGACTACCCTCTCTCTTCCTCAGGCTCTGTACCATGTTCAGACTATCCTCTCTCTTCCTCAGTCTCTGTACCATGTTCAGACTACCCTCTCTCTTCCTGTCTCTGTACCATGTTCAGACTACCCTCTCTCTTCCTGTCTCTGTACCATGTTCAGACTATCCTCTCTCTTCCTCAGGCTCTGTACCATGTTCAGACTACCCTCTCTCTTCCTGTCTCTGTACCATGTTCAGACTACCCTCTCTCTTCCTGTCTCTGTACCATGTTCAGACTACCCTCTCTCTTCCTGTCTCTGTACCATGTTCAGACTACCCTCTCTCTTCCTCAGTCTCTGTACCATGTTCAGACTACCCTCTCTCTTCCTCAGTCTCTGTATCATGTTCAGACTACCCTCTCTCTTCCTGTCTCTGTACCATGTTCAGACTACCCTCTCTCTTCCTGTCTCTGTACCATGTTCAGACTATCCTCTCTCTTCCTGTCTCTGTACCATGTTCAGACTATCCTCTCTCTTCCTGTCTCTGTACCATGTTCAGACTACCCTCTCTCTTCCTGTCTCTGTACCATGTTCAGACTACCCTCTCTCTTCCTGTCTCTGTACCATGTTCAGACTATCCTCTCTCTTCCTGTCTCTGTACCATGTTCAGACTACCCTCTCTCTTCCTGTCTCTGTACCATGTTCAGACTACCCTCTCTCTTCCTCAGTCTCTGTACCATGTTCAGACTATCCTCTCTCTTCCTGTCTCTGTACCATGTTCAGACTATCCTCTCTCTTCCTGTCTCTGTACCATGTTCAGACTACCCTCTCTCTTCCTCAGGCTCTGTACCATGTTCAGACTATCCTCTCTCTTCCTGTCTCTGTACCATGTTCAGACTACCCTCTCTCTTCCTGTCTCTGTACCATGTTCAGACTACCCTCTCTCTTCCTGTCTCTGTACCATGTTCAGACTACCCTCTCTCTTCCTGTCTCTGTACCATGTTCAGACTACCCTCTCTCTTCCTCAGTCTCTGTACCATGTTCAGACTACCCTCTCTCTTCCTCAGTCTCTGTATCATGTTCAGACTACCCTCTCTCTTCCTGTCTCTGTACCATGTTCAGACTACCCTCTCTCTTCCTGTCTCTGTACCATGTTCAGACTATCCTCTCTCTTCCTCAGTCTCTGTACCATGTTCAGACTACCCTCTCTCTTCCTCAGTCTCTGTACCATGTTCAGACTATCCTCTCTCTTCCTCAGTCTCTGTACCATGTTCAGACTACCCTCTCTCTTCCTGTCTCTGTACCATGTTCAGACTATCCTCTCTCTTCCTGTCTCTGTACCATGTTCAGACTATCCTCTCTCTTCCTGTCTCTGTACCATGTTCAGACTACCCTCTCTCTTCCTCAGGCTCTGTACCATGTTCAGACTACCCTCTCTCTTCCTGTCTCTGTACCATGTTCAGACTATCCTCTCTCTTCCTGTCTCTGTACCATGTTCAGACTACCCTCTCTCTTCCTGTCTCTGTACCATGTTCAGACTACCCTCTCTCTTCCTCAGTCTCTGTACCATGTTCAGACTATCCTCTCTCTTCCTGTCTCTGTACCATGTTCAGACTATCCTCTCTCTTCCTGTCTCTGTACCATGTTCAGACTACCCTCTCTCTTCCTGTCTCTGTACCATGTTCAGACTATCCTCTCTCTTCCTGTCTCTGTACCATGTTCAGACTACCCTCTCTCTTCCTGTCTCTGTACCATGTTCAGACTATCCTCTCTCTTCCTGTCTCTGTACCATGTTCAGACTACCCTCTCTCTTCCTGTCTCTGTACCATGTTCAGACTATCCTCTCTCTTCCTGTCTCTGTACCATGTTCAGACTATCCTCTCTCTTCCTCAGTCTCTGTACCATGTTCAGACTACCCTCTCTCTTCCTGTCTCTGTACCATGTTCAGACTATCCTCTCTCTTCCTGTCTCTGTACCATGTTCAGACTATCCTCTCGCTTCCTGTCTCTGTACCATGTTCAGACTACCCTCTCTCTTCCTGTCTCTGTACCATGTTCAGACTATCCTCTCTCTTCCTGTCTCTGTACCATGTTCAGACTACCCTCTCTCTTCCTGTCTCTGTACCATGTTCAGACTACCCTCTCTCTTCCTCAGGCTCTGTACCATGTTCAGACTATCCTCTCTCTTCCTCAGTCTCTGTACCATGTTCAGACTACCCTCTCTCTTCCTGTCTCTGTACCATGTTCAGACTACCCTCTCTCTTCCTGTCTCTGTACCATGTTCAGACTATCCTCTCTCTTCCTCAGGCTCTGTACCATGTTCAGACTACCCTCTCTCTTCCTGTCTCTGTACCATGTTCAGACTACCCTCTCTCTTCCTGTCTCTGTACCATGTTCAGACTACCCTCTCTCTTCCTGTCTCTGTACCATGTTCAGACTACCCTCTCTCTTCCTCAGTCTCTGTACCATGTTCAGACTACCCTCTCTCTCCTCAGTCTCTGTATCATGTTCAGACTACCCTCTCTCTTCCTGTCTCTGTACCATGTTCAGACTACCCTCTCTCTTCCTGTCTCTGTACCATGTTCAGACTATCCTCTCTCTTCCTGTCTCTGTACCATGTTCAGACTATCCTCTCTCTTCCTGTCTCTGTACCATGTTCAGACTACCCTCTCTCTTCCTGTCTCTGTACCATGTTCAGACTACCCTCTCTCTTCCTGTCTCTGTACCATGTTCAGACTATCCTCTCTCTTCCTGTCTCTGTACCATGTTCAGACTACCCTCTCTCTTCCTGTCTCTGTACCATGTTCAGACTACCCTCTCTCTTCCTCAGTCTCTGTACCATGTTCAGACTATCCTCTCTCTTCCTGTCTCTGTACCATGTTCAGACTATCCTCTCTCTTCCTGTCTCTGTACCATGTTCAGACTACCCTCTCTCTTCCTCAGGCTCTGTACCATGTTCAGACTATCCTCTCTCTTCCTGTCTCTGTACCATGTTCAGACTACCCTCTCTCTTCCTGTCTCTGTACCATGTTCAGACTACCCTCTCTCTTCCTCAGTCTCTGTACCATGTTCAGACTATCCTCTCTCTTCCTGTCTCTGTACCATGTTCAGACTATCCTCTCTCTTCCTGTCTCTGTACCATGTTCAGACTACCCTCTCTCTTCCTCAGTCTCTGTACCATGTTCAGACTATCCTCTCTCTTCCTCAGTCTCTGTACCATGTTCAGACTACCCTCTCTCTTCCTCAGGCTCTGTACCATGTTCAGACTATCCTCTCTCTTCCTGTCTCTGTACCATGTTCAGACTACCCTCTCTCTTCCTGTCTCTGTACCATGTTCAGACTATCCTCTCTCTTCCTGTCTCTGTACCATGTTCAGACTATCCTCTCTCTTCCTGTCTCTGTACCATGTTCAGACTACCCTCTCTCTTCCTGTCTCTGTACCATGTTCAGACTACCCTCTCTCTTCCTCAGTCTCTGTACCATGTTCAGAATACCCTCTCTCTTCCTCAGTCTCTGTACCATGTTCAGACTACCCTCTCTCTTCCTGTCTCTGTACCATGTTCAGACTATCCTCTCTCTTCCTGTCTCTGTACCATGTTCAGACTACCCTCTCTCTTCCTGTCTCTGTACCATGTTCAGACTATCCTCTCTCTTCCTGTCTCTGTACCATGTTCAGACTACCCTCTCTCTTCCTGTCTCTGTACCATGTTCAGACTACCCTCTCTCTTCCTCAGTCTCTGTACCATGTTCAGACTATCCTCTCTCTTCCTCAGTCTCTGTACCATGTTCAGACTACCCTCTCTCTTCCTGTCTCTGTACCATGTTCAGACTACCCTCTCTCTTCCTCAGTCTCTGTACCATGTTCAGACTACCCTCTCTCTTCCTCAGTCTCTGTACCATGTTCAGACTACCCTCTCTCTTCCTCAGTCTCTGTACCATGTTCAGACTACCCTCTCTCTTCCTGTCTCTGTACCATGTTCAGACTACCCTCTCTCTTCCTGTCTCTGTACCATGTTCAGACTACCCTCTCTCTTCCTGTCTCTGTACCATGTTCAGACTATCCTCTCTCTTCCTGTCTCTGTACCATGTTCAGACTATCCTCTCTCTTCCTGTCTCTGTACCATGTTCAGACTACCCTCTCTCTTCCTGTCTCTGTACCATGTTCAGACTACCCTCTCTCTTCCTCAGTCTCTGTACCATGTTCAGACTACCCTCTCTCTTCCTCAGTCTCTGTACCATGTTCAGACTACCCTCTCTCTTCCTCAGTCTCTGTACCATGTTCAGACTATCCTCTCTCTTCCTGTCTCTGTACCATGTTCAGACTACCCTCTCTCTTCCTGTCTCTGTACCATGTTCAGACTATCCTCTCTCTTCCTCAGTCTCTGTACCATGTTCAGACTACCCTCTCTCTTCCTCAGTCTCTGTACCATGTTCAGACTATCCTCTCTCTTCCTGTCTCTGTACCATGTTCAGACTACCCTCTCTCTTCCTCAGTCTCTGTACCATGTTCAGACTATCCTCTCTCTTCCTGTCTCTGTACCATGTTCAGACTATCCTCTCTCTTCCTGTCTCTGTACCATGTTCAGACTACCCTCTCTCTTCCTCAGTCTCTGTACCATGTTCAGACTACCCTCTCTCTTCCTCAGTCTCTGTACCATGTTCAGACTATCCTCTCTCTTCCTGTCTCTGTACCATGTTCAGACTATCCTCTCTCTTCCTCAGTCTCTGTACCATGTTCAGACTACCCTCTCTCTTCCTCAGTCTCTGTACCATGTTCAGACTACCCTCTCTCTTCCTCAGTCTCTGTACCATGTTCAGACTATCCTCTCTCTTCCTCAGTCTCTGTACCATGTTCAGACTACCCTCTCTCGTCCCGTCTCTGTACCATGTTCAGACTACCCTCTCTCTTCCTGTCTCTGTACCATGTTCAGACTACCCTCTCTCTTCCTGTCTCTGTACCATGTTCAGACTATCCTCTCTCTTCCTGTCTCTGTACCATGTTCAGACTATCCTCTCTCTTCCTGTCTCTGTACCATGTTCAGACTACCCTCTCTCTTCCTGTCTCTGTACCATGTTCAGACTATCCTCTCTCTTCCTGTCTCTGTACCATGTTCAGACTATCCTCTCTCTTCCTGTCTCTGTACCATGTTCAGACTACCCTCTCTCTTCCTGTCTCTGTACCATGTTCAGACTATCCTCTCTCTTCCTGTCTCTGTACCATGTTCAGACTACCCTCTCTCTTCCTGTCTCTGTACCATGTTCAGACTATCCTCTCTCTTCCTGTCTCTGTACCATGTTCAGACTATCCTCTCTCTTCCTGTCTCTGTACCATGTTCAGACTACCCTCTCTCTTCCTGTCTCTGTACCATGTTCAGACTATCCTCTCTCTTCCTGTCTCTGTACCATGTTCAGACTATCCTCTCTCTTCCTGTCTCTGTACCATGTTCAGACTATCCTCTCTCTTCCTGTCTCTGTACCATGTTCAGACTACCCTCTCTCTTCCTGTCTCTGTACCATGTTCAGACTATCCTCTCTCTTCCTGTCTCTGTACCATGTTCAGACTATCTCTCTCTCTTCCTGTCTCTGTACCATGTTCAGACTATCCTCTCTCTTCCTGTCTCTGTACCATGTTCAGACTATCCTCTCTCTTCCTGTCTCTGTACCATGTTCAGACTATCCTCTCTCTTCCTGTCTCTGTACCATGTTCAGACTATCCTCTCTCTTCCTGTCTCTGTACCATGTTCAGACTATCCTCTCTCTTCCTGTCTCTGTACCATGTTCAGACTATCCTCTCTCTTCCTGTCTCTGTACCATGTTCAGACTATCCTCTCTCCCTATTCTCCATCCCCATCCTTCCCCTTCTCATCCTCTTCCCTCTCTAGTGGTAATATCCACAGATACATTGGAGCCGTGTCCTTTCATCTGACAGGCCTTAACTAACCAACAGTGTCAGTTGTAACTGGGGACAGGGCCACACAGTGGAATTAACACAATACACTGACCTCTCTCCATCTCTCGGAGGATATGGAATGTGGGACTAGACTGCACATTAAAATGTTTGTCTGTTATATGTGTGTGTGTGTGTGTGTGTGTGTGTGAGAGTTGAGGTCAATGTGTGTGTATGAGTGTGTTCTTACTGCAGAGGAACACAAAAACCCGCACTCCAGTCTGTCTTCACTGACTTCAATTGTATCCACAGGGGAGAGGGCATAGGCTGACAACACTGGGAGGTGGTCCAGAAGAAGACATGGTACCTGGGGGTTGTGGTGAGAGGTGGTACCTGGGGGTTGTGGTGAGAGGTGGTACCTGGGGGTTGTGGTGGGAGGTGGTACCTGGGGGTTGTGGTAAGAGGTGGTACCTGGGGGTTGTGGTGGGAGGTGGTACCTGGGGGTTGTGGTGAGAGGTGGTACCTGGGGGTTGTGGTGGGAGGTGGTACCTGGGGGTTGTGGTGAGAGGTGGTACCTGGGGGTTGTGGTGGGAGGTGGTACCTGGGGGTTGTGGTGGGAGGTGGTACCTGGGGGTTGTGGTGAGAGGTGGTACCTGGGGGTTGTGGTGAGAGGTGGTACCTGGGGGTTGTGGTGGGAGGTGGTACCTGGAGGTTGTGGTGGGAGGTGGTACCTGGGGGTTGTGGTGAGAGGTGGTATCTGGGGGTTGTGGTGGGAGGTGGTACCTGGGGGTTGTGGTGGGAGGTGGTACCTGGGGGTTGTGGTGGGAGGTGGTACCTGGGGGTTGTGGTGGGAGGTGGTACCTGGGGGGGTTGTGGTGGGAGGTGGTACCTGGGGGTTGTGGTGGGAGGTGGTACCTGGGGTTGTGGTGGGAGGTGGTACCTGGGGGTTGTGGTGAGAGGTGGTACCTGGGGGTTGTGGTGGGAGGTGGTACCTGTGGGTTGTGGTGGGAGGTGGTACCTGGGGGTTGTGGTGGGAGGTGTTACCTGGGGGTTGTGGTAAGATGTGGTACCTGGGGTTGTGGTGAGAGGTGGTACCTGGGGTTGTGGTAAGATGTGGTATCTGGGGGTTGTAGTGGGAGGTGGTACCTGGGGGTTGTGGTGAGAGGTGGTACCTGGGGTTGTGGTGGGAGGTGGTACCTGGGGGTTGTGGTGGGAGGTGGTACCTGGGGGTTGTGGTGGGAGGTGGTACCTGGGGGTTGTGGTGGGAGGTGGTACCTGGGGGTTGTGGTGGGAGGTGGTACCTGGGGGTTGTGGTGGGAGGTGTTACCTGAGTATTGTTGGAGGAGGGCAGAGGGTTGGACACCATTGGACCAAAGATGTCCTCATCACTGACTGGTGCAGCAGAACTGGTTGTAGCTCCACCTGCAGGTGCATCTGAGAGAGAGAGAGAGAGAGAGAGAGAGAGAGAGAGAGAGAGAGAGAGAGAGAGTAAACATTGACCTGTAGGCAGTATAGATTTTGTGCGTAATCTCATATCCATGTGTGTGTGTGTGTGTGCACATGACTCCTGGGTTATCTATGATGCGCTGCCTATTCCCCTTCCCTCCTCAGATGTAGGAGGATGTTTTGGGATATTATTTACTTGGGGTTCAGAATCAAATCAAATCAAATTGATTTATATAGCCCTTCGTACATCAGCTGATATCTCAAAGTGCTGTACAGAAACCCAGCCTAAAACCCCAAACAGCAAGCAATGCAGGTGTAGAAGCACGGTGGCTAGGAAAAACTCCCTAGAAAGGCCAAAACCTAGGAAGAAACCTAGAGAGGAACCAGGCTATGTGGAACCATAATACAATGAAAAAGCCCAGTCAGCCCTCTCCACACAGGTATATGAACATAACTCAATGCTATTTCAAAACAGTCAACTCAGAAACGGCCCATTACTTTCAGGTGGATATGGATTTTCGTTCAAAGCGATGTCACTTCTGAAGTTGAAATGGAATTACATTTCAATTCGTGGATCACAAACTGCCAATTGTTTTCAAGGGCTATTTTTAGAATCATTAATCAGATTTATAAGCTCAATAGACAGACCAAGACAGAGACAGACGACAGAGACAGACGACAGAGACAGAGACAGACAGAGACAGACAGAGACAGACGACAGAGACAGACGACAGAGACAGACAGAGACAGAGACAGACGACAGAGACAGACGACAGAGACAGACAGAGACAGACGACAGAGACAGACAGAGACAGACAGAGACAGACGACAGAGACAGACCGAGACAGACGACAGAGACAGACAGACGACAGAGACAGACAGAGACAGATGACAGAGACAGACAGACAGACAGAGACAGACGACAGAGACAGACGACAGAGACAGACAGAGACAGACGACAGAGACAGACAGAGACAGACGACAGAGACAGACAGAGACAGACGACAGACAGAGACAGACGACAGAGACAGACAGAGACAGCTGGGAGAGAAATAGGGATGCTGACTGATCGTGATCACAGAGACATTGCCCATCTACAATCCAGCTGCTCTCCACGACAGGGGAGGGAAAGCACCATGGGACATTGGGGAGAGAGAGAGAGGGAGAGAGACAGGGAAAGCACCATGGGACATTGGGGAGAGAGAGAACGAGAGAGACAGGGAAAGCACCATGGGACATTGGGGAGAGAGAGAACGAGAGAGACAGGGAAAGCACCATGGGACATTGGGGAGAGAGAGAACGAGAGAGACAGGGAAAGCACCATGGGACATTGGGGAGAGAGAGAACGAGAGAGACAGGGAAAGCACCATGGGACATTGGGGAGAGAGAGAACGAGAGAGACAGGGAAAGCACCATGGGACATTGGGGAGAGAGAGAACGAGAGAGACAGGGAAAGCACCATGGGACATTGGAGAGAGAGAGAACGAGAGAGACAGGGAAAGCACCATGGGACATTGGGGAGAGAGAGAACGAGAGAGACAGGGAAAGCACCATGGGACATTGGGGAGAGAGAGAAGAGAGAGACAGGGAAAGCACCATGGGACATTGGGGAGAGAGAGAACGAGAGAGACAGGGAAAGCACCATGGGACATTGGGGAGAGAGAACGAGAGAGACAGGGAAAGCACCATGGGACATTGGGGAGAGAGAGAACGAGAGAGACAGGGAAAGCACCATGGGACATTGGGGAGAGAGAGAACGAGAGAGACAGGGAAAGCACCATGGGACATTGGGGAGAGAGAGAACGAGAGAGACAGGGAAAGCACCATGGGACATTGGGGAGAGAGAGAACGAGAGAGACAGGGAAAGCACCATGGGACATTGGGGAGAGAGAGAACGAGAGAGACAGGGAAAGCACCATGGGACATTGGGGAGAGAGAGAACGAGAGACAGGGAAAGCACCATGGGACATTGGGGAGAGAGAGAACGAGAGAGACAGGGAAAGCACCATGGGACATTGGGGAGAGAGAGAACGAGAGAGACAGGGAAAGCACCATGGGACATTGGGGAGAGAGAGAACGAGAGAGACAGGGAAAGCACCATGGGACATTGGAGAGAGAGAACGAGAGAGACAGGGAAAGCACCATGGGACATTGGAGAGAGAGAGAACGAGAGAGACAGGGAAAGCACCATGGGACATTGGGGAGAGAGAGAACGAGAGAGACAGGGAAAGCACCATGGGACATTGGAGAGAGAGAGAACGAGAGAGACAGGGAAAGCACCATGGGACATTGGGGAGAGAGAGAACGAGAGAGACAGGGAAAGCACCATGGGACATTGAGAGAGAGAGAACGAGAGAGACAGGGAAAGCACCATGGGACATTGAGAGAGAGAGAACGAGAGAGACAGGGAAAGCACCATGGGACATTGGAGAGAGAGAGAACGAGAGAGACAGGGAAAGCACCATGGGACATTGAGAGAGAGAGAACGAGAGAGACAGGAAAGCACCATGGGACATTGGAGAGAGAGAGAACGAGAGAGACAGGGAAAGCACCATGGGACATTGGGGAGAGAGAGAACGAGAGAGACAGGGAAAGCACCATGGGACATTGGGGAGAGAGAACGAGAGAGACAGGGAAAGCACCATGGGACATTGGGGAGAGAGAGAGAGACAGGGAAAGCACCATGGGACATTGGGGAGAGAGAGAGAGACAGGGAAAGCACCATGGGACATTGGGGAGAGAGAGAGAGACAGGGAAAGCACCATGGGACATTGGGGAGAGAGAGAACGAGAGAGACAGGGAAAGCACCATGGGACATTGGGGAGAGAGAGAACGAGAGAGACAGGGAAAGCACCATGGGACATTGGAGAGAGAGAGAACGAGAGAGACAGGGAAAGCACCATGGGACATTGGAGAGAGAGAGAACGAGAGAGACAGGGAAAGCACCATGGGACATTGGAGAGAGAGAGAACGAGAGAGACAGGGAAAGCACCATGGGACATTGGGGAGAGAGAGAACGAGAGACAGGGAAAGCACCATGGGACATTGGGGAGAGAGAACGAGAGAGACAGGGAAAGCACCATGGGACATTGGGGAGAGAGAACGAGAGAGACAGGGAAAGCACCATGGGACATTGGGGAGAGAGAACGAGAGAGACAGGGAAAGCACCATGGGACATTGGGGAGAGAGAACGAGAGAGACAGGGAAAGCACCATGGGACATTGGGGAGAGAGAGAACGAGAGAGACAGGGAAAGCACCATGGGACATTGGGGAGAGAGAGAGAGACAGGGAAAGCACCATGGGACATTGGGGAGAGAGAGAACGAGAGAGACAGGGAAAGCACCATGGGACATTGGGGAGAGAGAGAGAGACAGGGAAAGCACCATGGGACATTGGGGAGAGAGAGAGAGACAGGGAAAGCACCATGGGACATTGGGGAGAGAGAGAACGAGAGAGACAGGGAAAGCACCATGGGACATTGGGGAGAGAGAGAACGAGAGAGACAGGGAAAGCACCATGGGACATGGGGAGAGAGAGAACGAGAGAGACAGGGAAAGCACTATGGGACATTGGGGAGAGAGAAAACGAGAGAGACAGGGAAAGCACCATGGGACATTGTGGAGAGAGAGAACGAGAGAGACAGGGAAAGCACCATGGGACATTGGGGAGAGAGAGAACGAGAGAGACAGGGAAAGCACCATGGGACATTGGGGGGAGAGAGAACGAGAGAGACAGGGAAAGGACCATGGGACATTGGGGAGAGAGAGAACGAGAGAGACAGGGAAAGCACCATGAGACATTGGGGAGAGAGAGAACGAGAGAGACAGGGAAAGCACCATGGGACATTGTGGAGAGAGAGAACGAGAGAGACAGGGAAAGCACCATGGGACATTGGGGAGAGAGAGAACGAGAGAGACAGGGAAAGCACCATGAGACATTGGGGAGAGAGAGAACGAGAGAGACAGGGAAAGCACCATGGAACATTGGGGAGAGAGAGAACGAGAGAGACAGGGAAAGCACCATGGGACATTGGGGGAGAGAGAACGAGAGAGACAGGGAAAGCACCATGGGACATTGGGGAGAGAGAGAACGAGAGAGACAGGGAAAGCACCATGGGACATTGGGGAGAGAGAGAACGAGAGAGACAGGGAAAGCACCATGGGACATTGGAGAGAGAGAGAACGAGAGAGACAGGGAAAGCACCATGGGACATTGGAGAGAGAGAGAACGAGAGAGACAGGGAAAGCACCATGGGACATTGGAGAGAGAGAGAACGAGAGAGACAGGGAAAGCACCATGGGACATTGGAGAGAGAGAGAACGAGAGAGACAGGGAAAGCACCATGGGACATTGGAGAGAGAGAGAACGAGAGAGACAGGGAAAGCACCATGGGACATTGGGGAGAGAGAGAACGAGAGAGACAGGGAAAGCACCATGGGACATTGGGGAGAGAGAACGAGAGAGACAGGGAAAGCACCATGGGACATTGGGGAGAGAGAGAGAGACAGGGAAAGCACCATGGGACATTGGGGAGAGAGAGAGAGACAGGGAAAGCACCATGGGACATTGGGGAGAGAGAGAGAGACAGGGAAAGCACCATGGGACATTGGGGAGAGAGAGAACGAGAGAGACAGGGAAAGCACCATGGGACATTGGGGAGAGAGAGAACGAGAGAGACAGGGAAAGCACCATGGGACATTGGAGAGAGAGAGAACGAGAGAGACAGGGAAAGCACCATGGGACATTGGAGAGAGAGAGAACGAGAGAGACAGGGAAAGCACCATGGGACATTGGAGAGAGAGAGAACGAGAGAGACAGGGAAAGCACCATGGGACATTGGGGAGAGAGAGAACGAGAGACAGGGAAAGCACCATGGGACATTGGGGAGAGAGAACGAGAGAGACAGGGAAAGCACCATGGGACATTGGGGAGAGAGAACGAGAGAGACAGGGAAAGCACCATGGGACATTGGGGAGAGAGAACGAGAGAGACAGGGAAAGCACCATGGGACATTGGGGAGAGAGAACATTTACATTTACATTTACATTTATGTCATTTAGCAGACGCTCTTATCCAGAGCGACTTACAAATTGGTGCGTTCACCTTAAGACATCCAGTGGAACAGCCACTTTACAATAGTGCATCTAAATATTTGGGGGGGGGGGGTGAGAAGGATTACTTTATCCTATCCTAGGTATTCCTGAAAGAGGTGGGGTTTCAGGTGTCTCCGGAAGGTGGTGATTGACTCCGCTGTCCTGGCGTCGTGAGGGAGTTTGTTCCACCATTGGGGGGCCAGAGCAGCGAACAGTTTTGACTGGGCTGCGCGGGAACTGTACTTCCTCAGTGGTAGGGAGGCGAGCAGGCCAGAGGTGGATGAACGCAGAGCCCTTGTTTGGGTGTAGGGCCTGATCAGAGCCTGGAGGTACTGAGGTGCCGTTCCCCTCACAGCTCCGTAGGCAAGCACCATGGTCTTGTAGCGGATGCGAGCTTCAACTGGAAGCCAGTGGAGAGAGCGGAGGAGCGGGGTGACGTGAGAGAACTTGGGAAGGTTGAACACCAGACGGGCTGCGGCGTTCTGGATGAGTTGTAGGGGTTTAATGGCACAGGCAGGGAGCCCAGCCAACAGCGAGTTGCAGTAATCCAGACGGGAGATGACAAGTGCCTGGATTAGGACCTGCGCCGCTTCCTGTGTGAGGCAGGGTCGACTCTGCGGATGTTGTAGAGCATGAACCTACAAGAACGGGCCACCGCCTTGATGTTAGTTGAGAACGACAGGGTGTTGTCCAGGATCACGCCAAGGTTCTTAGCGCTCTGGGAGGAGGACACAATGGAGTTGTCAACCGTGATGGCGAGATCATGGAACGGGCAGTCCTTCCCCGGGAGGAAGAGCAGCTCCGTCTTGCCGAGGTTCAGCTTGAGGTGGTGATCCGTCATCCACACTGATATGTCTGCCAGACATGCAGAGATGCGAAAGCCACCTGGTCATCAGAAGGGGAAAGGAGAAGATTAATTGTGTATCGTCTGCATAGCAATGATAGGAGAGACCATGTGAGGTTATGACAGAGCCAAGTGACTTGGTGTATAGCGAGAATAGGAGAGGGCCTAGAACAGAGCCCTGGGGGACGCCAGTGGTGAGAGAGCGTGGTGAGGAGACAGATTCTCGCCACGCCACCTGGTAGGAGCGACCTGTCAGGTAGGACGCAATCCAAGCGTGGGCCGCGCCGGAGATGCCCAACTCGGAGAGGGTGGAGAGGAGGATCTGATGGTTCACAGTATCGAAGGCAGCCGATAGGTCTAGAAGGATGAGAGCAGAGGAGAGAGAGTTAGCTTTAGCAGTGCGGAGGGCCTCCGTGATACAGAGAAGAGCAGTCTCAGTTGAATGACTAGTCTTGAAACCTGACTGATTTGGATCAAGAAGGTCATTCTGAGAGAGATAGCGGGAGAGCTGGCCAAGGACGGCACGTTCAAGAGTTTTGGAGAGAAAAGAAAGAAGGGATACTGGTCTGTAGTTGTTGACATCGGAGGGATCGAGTGTAGGTTTTTTCAGAAGGGGTGCAACTCTCGCTCTCTTGAAGACAGAAGGGACGTAGCCAGCGGTCAGAACGAGAGAGACAGGGAAAGCACCATGGGACATTGGGGAGAGAGAGAACGAGAGAGACAGGGAAAGCACCATGGGACATTGGGGAGAGAGAGAGAGACAGGGAAAGCACCATGGGACATTGGGGAGAGAGAGAACGAGAGAGACAGGGAAAGCACCATGGGACATTGGGGAGAGAGAGAGAGACAGGGAAAGCACCATGGGACATTGGGGAGAGAGAGAGAGACAGGGAAAGCACCATGGGACATTGGGGAGAGAGAGAACGAGAGAGACAGGGAAAGCACCATGGGACATTGGGGGGAGAGAGAACGAGAGAGACAGGGAAAGGACCATGGGACATTGGGGAGAGAGAGAACGAGAGAGACAGGGAAAGCACCATGAGACATTGGGGAGAGAGAGAACGAGAGAGACAGGGAAAGCACCATGGGACATTGTGGAGAGAGAGAACGAGAGAGACAGGGAAAGCACCATGGGACATTGGGGAGAGAGAGAACGAGAGAGACAGGGAAAGCACCATGAGACATTGGGGAGAGAGAGAACGAGAGAGACAGGGAAAGCACCATGGAACATTGGGGAGAGAGAGAACGAGAGAGACAGGGAAAGCACCATGGGACATTGGGGAGAGAGAGAACGAGAGAGACAGGGAAAGCACCATGAGACATTGGGGAGAGAGAGAACGAGAGAGACAGGGAAAGAATGAGAATGTGGCGAGAGGAGAAACTGTCCCCCTCCTCAAGAGGTGAGACCATTAGTAGACAATGTACCATTCAGACAGAGAGAGAGACATGTATGATGGGGAGTTTGACCAGAGAGCAATATAGAGAAAAAAAATGAGTGAGAGAGAAATTAGAGAGAGCAATAGAAGAGAGAAATTAGAGAGAGAGAGAAATTAGAGAGAGTAATAGAAGAGAGAAATAGAGAGAGAGGTAAGACAGCATGATGGTAGTCTTTATATAACACTATGTTAGAACATCCATAATTTAGCCCTTTAAGTGTGAACAAAATTTTGCCCCGTGAGAGAGAACAGGAAATAATTGAGAGAGAAAGAGAGAGAGAAGAGAAAGAAGCTGTGCATGGTGGGGATTTTGAACAGAGAGGGACAGGGCAATGAAATGAGTGCCACAGGCTCTTCTATCTCTTCCCACTTGAAAGTAGCCTCTCTTTGTTCCGGGTTCAACTGACCATCTATTATGGGATGGCCACTCTGGGAGCGAGCCATGGAAACATACTGCCTCCATCAGGAAGATACATGCTTTAAATCTTTGAATTTTTTATTTTTTTAGACAGACCCAAACCTCCACCCCACCTCCCTGGCCGGGTCAGTTTAATTAACACCTCTCACCCTTCTACACGTGCCTCTTTCACTCTGTCATACACCCCCCCTCCCCCCCCTCCTCCCCCCTCCATTTCTAGGATCTGCTGGTCATGCCTTACCCAGGCCGAGCAGGTCGATGGCCGGCTCGGGGGTCCTCCTGGGATTGGCTCTGGAGTCTGTCTGAAGCTCCACCTTCTTCTGTGGAAACCGGAAGGAAGAGGAAGAGAGAGAGCAGAGAGAGTCAGCACATAGTCAGAGGTAGAGCATAGCCCTACAATGCAGGTTTATATTGTTGTAAAAGGATCGAGCTGAATTAGTGTGCACCATTACTATTCAGTGTCCATCAGTTACTGTCACAAAGTTGAAGGCCCAGTGCAGTCAAAAATGAGATTTTTCAGTGTTTTATACTTTCACACTCTGAGGTTGGATTAATACTGTGCAATTCATTATAAATGTCCTTTTAGTGTAAGGGCGGTTTAAAACCAGGCTCTGATCAGGCCCTACACCCAAACAAGGGCACTGCGTTCATCCACCTCTGGCCTGCTCGCCTCCCTACCACTGAGGAAGTACAGTTCCCGCGCAGCCCAGTCAAAACTGTTCGCTGCTCTGGCCCCCCAATGGTGGAACAAACTCCCTCACGACGCCAGGACAGCGGAGTCAATCACCACCTTCCGGAGACACCTGAAACCCCACCTCTTTCAGGAATACCTAGGATAGGATAAAGTAATCCTTCTCACCCCCCTTAAAAGATTTAGATGCACTATTGTAAAGTGGCTGTTCCACTGGATGTCTTAAGGTGAACGCACCAATTTGTAAGTCGCTCTGGATAAGAGCGTCTGCTAAATGACTTAAATGTAAATGTAAATGTAAAACGCCTGAAATGTCAGCCTGTTTTTGGTGGGACAAAGTTTTGGCATGCCTGGTGACATCACCAAATTAGTTAATAGACCAATACGAAAGGGAGTTCCAAACCTCTCTGCCAATAACAGCTATTTTCCAGTTTTACCCTCCCTACTCAGACCACTCCCAGACAGTCCTAGCTACATTCTTGCTTGAGAAACTGCTCTTTGCTAAGACGCTATTTTTGTTTTCAATTAAAATTGTGAAAAACAAAACACAATAAGATACTTAATTGTTACCCAGAAATGATTTGCTACTGAGATAAAAACAGCTGCATTGGCCCTTTGAGCTAGAGAAAGGCCTACCGTAGTCATTCTGAAACACAGACACACATTGGCCCTTTGAGCTAGAGAAAGGCCTACCGTAGTCATTCTGAAACACAGACACACATTGGCCCTTTGAGCTAGAGAAAGGCCTACTGTAGTCATTCTGAAACACAGACACACATTGGCCCTTTGAGCTAGAGAAAGGCCTACCGTAGTCATTCTGAAACACAGACACACATTGGCCCTTTGAGCTAGAGAAAGGCCTACCATAGCCATTCTGAAACACAGACACACATTGGCCCTTTGAGCTAGAGAAAGGCCTACTGTAGTCATTCTGAAACACAGACACACATTGGCCCTTTGAGCTAGAGAAAGGCCTACTGTAGTCATTCTGAAACACAGACACACATTGGCCCTTTGAGCTAGAGAAAGGCCTACCGTAGTCATTCTGAAACACAGACACACATTGGCCCTTTGAGCTAGAGAAAGGCCTACCGTAGTCATTCTGAAACACAGACACACATTGGCCCTTTGAGTTAGAGAAAGGCCTACTGTAGTCATTCTGAAACACAGACACATTGGCCCTTTGAGTTAGAGAAAGGCCTACCGTAGTCATTCTGAAACACAGACACACATTGGCAAATGCCATCTCTAGGAATCGGGACTGGTCGATGGTAATTGGCCTTCCCGCTGATTCTAGTTGGTGACTGGATCTCAGGGCTGTCTCTAGATTGTGATTGGATGTAAGGACTGGCTCTAGTTTGTGATTGGCAATTCAGATCTCAGGACTAGGTCTAGTTGTTGTTGACAGCGGATTCCTAACCTGAGGTGAGGCCAGGGAACAATTCAACTCCAGCAACACCAGGCAAACAAAGTGAGCATTGTAATCAACAGCCAAACACTCTCCTCCACGTCCACTATCATCACCTTCACACCTACAGAAGAGCCGCAAATAGCTGCATACCAAGTAGGAGTACAGTCAAAAGCAAGAAACGCCCACCTAAAAGCAAACATCCACAGTCCACACAAAGCAGACAGAGACAGAAAGGCTGTTTAAGCAAAGATCAGCACAAACGAACCCAACCAAAAACATACCAGGAGAAATCAAGACCAGCCAGGAACCGCAAACCTCCACGCACTAGAGTGCTGAAACAAACCAACCAAGACGACCAGGCGCTGCACACTACACCACCACCGTGGAGAGAGGAAGCGGTGTGCAACAGTTCCCCGACACGGTGAGGCTCATCTTGGGAAGAAAAGGTCCAGCAGGAGAAAAACAAATAGTCTGCCTGTCACACAAGGATGTCACCAGCCAGCCTGACAGCTGCCTTATTAACACTACAAAAGAGAATGATAACGCTGCCACTGTCTGGGGATGTGTGTCAAGACAGACCCGGAATGGAGAGATGGAGTGACAAAGAGAGGGCGAGAGAGACGAAAAGAGACTTTAAAATGCTCTTTAGTAAAACTAAAATGTCAACAAAGGGCATTGGAGAGAGAGCACTGACACTGAAGCTGCAACGTGAGGTATATTCACTCCTCATCAAAAAGTAGTCCACACAGCTCCACCATACACGTTATGAAGTTACAATACACCAAACCATGGCCACTCCTCATCAAAACGTAGTCCACACAGCTCCACCATACACGTTATGAAGTTACAATACACCAAACCATGGCCACTCCTCATCAAAACGTAGTCCACACAGCTCCACCATACACGTTATGAAGTTACGATACACCAAACCATGGCCACTCCTCATCAAAACGTAGTCCACACAGCTCCACCATACACGTTATGGAGTTACAATACACCAAACCATGGCCACTCCTCATCAAAACGTAGTCCACACAGCTCCACCATACACGTTATGAAGTTACGATACACCAAACCATGGCCACTCCTCATCAAAACGTAGTCCACACAGCTCCACCATACACGTTATGGAGTTACAATACACCAAACCATGGCCACTCCTCATCAAAACGTAGTCCACACAGCTCCACCATACACGTTATGAAGTTACAATACACCAAACCATGGCCACTCCTCATCAAAACGTAGTCCACACAGCTCCACCATACACGTTATGGAGTTACAATACACCAAACCATGGCCACTCCTCATCAAAACGTAGTCCACACAGCTCCACCATACACGTTATGAAGTTACGATACACCAAACCATGGCCACTCCTCATCAAAACGTAGTCCACACAGCTCCACCATACACGTTATGGAGTTACAATACACCAAACCATGGCCACTCCTCATCAAAACGTAGTCCACACAGCTCCACCATACACGTTATGAAGTTACAATACACCAAACCATGGCCACTCCTCATCAAAACGTAGTCCACACAGCTCCACCATACACGTTATGAAGTTACAATACACCAAACCATGGCCTGACTAGAAACCTATTCTGGAACACACCTGAACCACAACACAACCATTATTCATCAAGCCCAGGGCTTCTGCAATGTCTCTCTGGACATGTTGGTTTGTTGATGCAAGTGTGTGTGTGTGTGTGTGTTTGTAGTAGTTTGAGAGTGACGGCGTGTTACTGTGGTGAATGGTGCAGAACCGCTGCAGCCTGACGGACTTTAACAGTCTCTGACAGTCTGATGCGCAACACACACACACACACACACACACACACACCTTCTCTAAGAGGTTTTGTCACATAGGGAAGATCCTAAGCTGCCTGCCACACAGGAGTGTTTCTTCCAGAGCTAAATTCATCTGACAGTCAGGGAAAAGTCCCTTCGTTTGAGCTGCAGACCTGCAGAACGAGTGCACACACACACACACCATTTTCACACCCTCTGGAGTCTACTAGATTGTTGGGGAAAGGTCAGTGCCAGTGTTTGGGAGCCGATGCGTGGCTGCACACACACACACACACACACACTTAGAGCTGATGAGAGGACTACTCAGAAACAGTGATCTCACACTAAAGCTACCTCTCTCCCTCTCTGTGTTTTGGCTATTCCTACGTCAAGTGTGAGGTGTGAATTAAAAATGTGTTTTTGTATATCTCATCTCTCCCTGAGACAGCCTCGGAGAGTGGGGTCACGGATCAGCCATTATTGACGGCGAGCAATTAGGGTTAAGTGCCTTGCTCAAGGGCAGATTGACAAATGTTTTTTTTCCACCTTGTGGACTTGGGTATTCGAACTAGCAACCTTTGGTTACTGGGACAACGCTCTAACCACCAGGCTACGTGATAGGCTCAGACCACTGCTAGTGAACGCAGACCTGTTTTCCTATTTTGTTCTTATTATAAAACAAACTCGGCCACTTTGCATAAAGTAATTGGATTTATGGCTTTTTACATCCAATCCCAGCTCGACCGCAGAGGGGGGTCACGGAAACGTTAATACAACACCGATTTGGAGACTCTTTGGTGTGTGTGTGTGTGTGTGTGTGTGTGTGTTTGTCTTTATTGCGATGCTTTGTGTGTGTGTGTGTGTGTGTGTGTGTCTGCGTCTGTGTATGTATGTATGTATTGCAATGCTGTGTGTGTTGAGAGAGATGCCATCTCCCTCTCGCTAATACTAACTTCAGCGCTGGCACAAAGGGCAGATACGTGGTCCTTCGCTCCCTGTCTGTCTGCGAGCGATAAAGTTTTAATTAGTCGTTTTTACACAAAAGGCTTTAGAAATGCTAATCTATTGGCTTCGACGGGAACAGAGCAAACGCAGTTTGAGTCAGTCAACAGTCAAAAGACCAAACGAGGTCAACGCTGAGCTGACTGTGGTTGGACCACTCACACATACAAATAAAAAACGAAGCTGAATTTCCAGTGTGTAACTATTTTTCCAGGGTGGGATCAGGTTGTGAGCCTTCAAGATATGGTCCAGACACAGTGGGGGACTGGGGGTTGGGAAACTGTCTCAGCTCTTCCTCCTACTCCAGCAGTGTCAATCCAATATTGATTAGCCTCCCAGTGGCTATGCTATCGACCCCCCGCCTCTGGCAGTTGTTAGTCACAGGATGCTACTCGTTTGGGCTGCCTGTGTGTGTACGCATGCAATGGGTTTGGCTGTTAGTCAGAGGATATGGCTCCTTAGAGCGCCCTTCACACCATTTGCTGAACTCACTCCCATCGACCGGAGATGGCACATGGTGTGACGTCCGTCTCTCTCTCTCTGTGTGTGTTGAATCTCATCTCCCTCCCAGAGCCAATCCCCGTCCAGATGTGCTGTGCCCCTCTCTCTGATAAAGTACCACTGTTACAGTAGCTGTCACAGACAGACAGACAGACACAAACAAACAAAGACCACGCCGCAACTTCCGATGCAGGGAACATCACTTGTTCTCCTTTGATATTTTATTCATGGCCTGAAAAGAAAACATAAGCTTCCGCTCTGATGGGAGGGAGACGCCTTGCTGTTTGGTGAGGGGGAGAGAAACAGAGAGTAAGAGAGGGGGAGGGGGAGAGAAACAGAGAGTAAGAGAGGGGAGGGGGAGAGAAACAGAGAGTAAGAGAGGGGGAGGGGGAGAGAAACAGAGAGTAAGAGAGGGGGAGGGGGAAGAGAGGGAAAGAAACAGCAACTGATAAAGAACAGAACAGCTTGTGAGTGATAGATTGAGTGGAAAGGAGAGACAGAGGGACTACATGCTACCACCCACTACCCCAGAGGCTGTCTATGCCCAAGGCAACACACCTGTGTGTGGAAATCACAACACTGCAGTATATGCTCCTACCTCAACATGCTACTGCAGTGCAGTGTGTACAGTTGGTCTCTCCCTCCCTCCCGCTCTCTCCCTCCCAATAAAATCCACCTCCTCAACACCCCTCCTTCCTCCCTCACATTCACACATATGTATCACACACACACACACACTGCAGGTGTCACACTGGCTTTGCACTCAGCCAGAGTTCAGCCAATGAGAGAAGACACAGAGAGAGGCCAGCAGATGCTGCTAGGACAGAATCATTGCTAGAGCTTAATTACAGCCCACAGGCGGTGGACATACAGAGAGGGGGAGGGGGACACAGAGAGAAAGGAGGGAGGAAAAGAGTACAGACGGCACGAGAAAAGGAAGGGGAGAAAGATGAGAGGGGGTGGGATGGAGAGCTAGAAAAGAAAGAGTGAGACGTGTGTGTGCGGGGGTTGAGTGTGTGCGCGTGCGCGGCGGGAACGCCACAGCTCACCCAGGCTTCAACAGCGACGGGAGAGTCTTAATGATCATCCTCCTCGGTAAGCTGCCAGATGCAAAGAAGTTCCCAAACAGCATCCAGATGTTATCCATTACCCAGCCTATACAGCTGGGTTTATACGGTCTTATCTAGTTGATCAACGCATCAAAACATTATCTCGTACCTATCTGCGAGTGCTACCTAATGGAAAAGCATCTAAACCCGAGACCGTGCAACTCATGAGAACAGCATAGCCATGGATGTCACTGCACCCATATCTCACCATCTCATAACAGCCATTAGAAACTGGGTGATTCGAGTCCGGAATGCTGAATGGCTGACAACCGTGGTATATCAGACCGTATACCACGGGCATGACAAAACAGTTCTACTGCGCTAATTACGTTGGTAACCAGTTTATAATAGCAATAAGGCACCTCGGGGGTTTGTGGTATATGGCCAATATACCGCAGCTAAGGGCTGTGTCCAGGCATTCCGTGCCGCGTCATGTCCAAGAACAGCCCTTAGCTGCGGTATATTGGCCATATACCACAAACCCCCGAGGTGCCTTATTGCTATTATAAACTGGATACACACTGGTGCCTTATTGCTTAATTATACCACATCTCCCCTCTCTCTGGATCATCTAAAAGACCGAGATACAGAATCTCCCAGTAGATGCCGAGTTAGGCTAGTCGGGGTGGCTCGGGACGGCTGAGTGGACTAGGCCTCTATATATCAGGGTTTTAAGTAGGCTATTTGTACAGCTGCAGGATACATGGGATATGGTGCAATGCATAGGATCTACCCGTACATCATCTGTCTGAAAACACTTGATATGCCTAGCTGCTACATCAACAAATATGTAGGCTATATTGAAATGGGAGATGATGGCACTTGCATTGTGAAGTGTCTATGTTACTATTGTGATGTACCTTTAGGGTTAGCATTGGAAAAGAGGTAGCCGTAAACATGTAAACGGTTATTGGTGTGTGATTGATTTGTCGACAGATTCACATTTCATTCACATGAAAAGTTGGAAGTTTACATACACCTTAGCCAAATACATTTAAACTCAGTTTCACAATTCCTGACATTTAATCCAAGTAAATATTCCCAGTATTCGGTCAGTTAGGATCACCACTTTATTTTAAGAATGTGAAATGTCAGAATAATAGTAGAGAGAATGATTTCAGCTTTTATTTCTTTCATCACATTCCCAGTGGGTCAGAGGTTTACATACACTCATTTAGTATTTGGTAGCATTGCCTTTAAATTGTTTAACTTGGGTCAAACGTTTAGGGTAGACTTCCACAAGCTTCCCACAATGGGTGAATTGGGTGAATTTTGGCCCATTCCTGACAGAGCTGGTGTAACAGAGTCAGGTTTGCAGGCCTCCTTGCTCGCACACACTTTCTCAGTTCTGCCCACACATTTTCTATAGGATTGAGGTCAGGGCTTTGTGATGGCCACTCCAATACCTTGACTTTGATGTCCTTAAGCCATTTTGCAAGTATGCTTGGGGTCATTGTCCATTTGGAAGACCCATTTGTGACCAAGCTTTAACTTCCTGACTGATGTCTTGAGATGTCGCTTCAATATATCCACATAATTGTCCTACCTCATGATGCCATCTATTTTGTGTAGAGCACCAGTCCCCCCTGCAGCAAAGCACCCCCACAACATGATGCTGCCACCTCCGTGCTTCACGGTTGGGATGGTGTTCTTCGGCTTGCAAGCATTAGATTTTCCCATGATGTCAAGCAAAGAGGCACTGAGTTTGAAGGTAGGCCTTGAAATACATCCACAGGTACACCTCCAATTGACTCAAATTTGGTCAGTTAGCCTATCAGAAGCTTCTAAAGCCATGACATCGTTTTCTGGCATTTTCCAATCTGTTTAAAGGCACAGTCAACTTAGTGTATGTAAACTTCTGATCCACTGGAATTGTGATACAGTGAATTATAAGTGAAATAATCTGTCTGTAAACAATTGTTGGAAAAATGACTTATAGGGAGGTAGATGTCAAAGTAGATGTCCTAACCGACTTGACAAAACTATAGTTTGTTAACAAGAAACTTGTGGAGTGGTTGAAAAACAAGTTTTAATGACTCCAACCTAACTTCCGACTTCAACTGTATATACACAGCGCTTCGTGTGGTGGTGTGAAATGCCATGCAGTGTGTAGCGATATGACTGCATATGAAATCATATTTAAAGCAGCATGAGGTTGTTTCTAAGTCCCATCTCTAAGACAGAGGATGTACACACCTCCATCCTCCATTACCTTGAGCTCCTGCTGCTTTGAGAGGTACAATTATTCTAAAAGCCCCTCCTCTCTCTATCCTTCCATCCCCTCCCTCCCTATCCTTCCATAACCTCCCTCCCTATCCTTCCATAACCTCCCTCCCTATCCTTCCATCCCCTCCCTCCCTATCCTTCCATAACCTCCCTCCCTCCCTATCCTTCCCCCTCCCTCCCTCCCTCCCTCCCTCCCTATCCATCCATCCACTCCCTCCCTATCCTTCCATCCCCTCCCTCCTATCCTTCCATAACCTCCCTCCCTATCCTTCCATAACCTCTCTCCCTATCCTTCCATCCCCTCCTCCCTATCCTTCCATCCCCTCCCTCCCTATCCTTCCATCCCCTCCCTCCCTATCCTTCCATCCCCTCCTCTCTCTATCCTTCCATCCCTCCCTCCCTCCCTATCTTCCATAACCTCCCTCCCTCCCTATCCTTCCATTCCCCTCCTCCCTATCCTTCCTTCCACCCCTCCCCTATCCTTCCATCCACTCCCTCCCTATCCTTCCATCCCCTCCCTCCCTATCCTTCCATCCCCTCCCTCCCTATCCTTCCATCCCCTCCCTCCCTATCCTTCCATCCATCCATCCATCCATCCATTCACTCCCTCTCTATCCTTCCATCCCCTCCCTCCCTATCCTTCCATCCATCCATCCACTCCCTCCCTATCCTTCCATCCATCCATCCACTCCCTCCCTATCCTTCCATCCATCCATCCACTCCCTCCCTATCCTTCCATCCATCCATCCACTCCCTATCCTTCCATAACCTCCCTCCCTATCCTTCCATAACCTCCCTCCCTATCCTTCCATAACCTCCCTCCCTATCCTTCTATCCACTCCCGCCCTATCCTTCCTTCCATCCCCTCCCTCCCTATCCTTCCATCCCCTCCCTCCCTCCCTATCCTTCCATCCCCTCCCTCCCTCCCTATCCTTCCATCCCCTCCCTCCCTATCCTTCCATCCCCTCCCTCCCTATCCTTCCATCCCCTCCTCCCTATCCTTCCATCCATCCATCCATCCATTCACTCCCACCCTATCCTTCCATCCCCTCACTCCCTCCCTATCCTTCCATCCCCCCTCCCTCCCTATCCTTCCATCCCCTCCCTCCCTATCCTTCCATCCCCTCCCTCCCTATCCTTCCACCCCTCCCTCCCTATCCTTCCATCCCCTCCCTCCCTATCCTTCCATCCACTCCCTCCCTATCCTTCCATCCCCTCCCTCCCTCCCTATCCTTCCCCTCCTCTCTCTATCCTTCCATCCCCTCCCTCCCTATCCTTCCATCCACTCCTCCCTATCCTTCCATCCACTCCCTCCCTATCCTTCCATCCCCTCCCTCCCTATCCTTCCATCCCCTCCCTCCCTATCCTTCCATCCCCTCCCTCCCTATCCTTCCATCCATCCATCCATCCATTCCTTCCATCCATCCTTCCATCCCCTCACTCCCTCCCTATCCTTCCATCCCCTCCCTCCCTATCCTTCCATCCCCTCCCTCCCTATCCTTCCATCCCCTCCCTCCCTATCCTTCCATCCATCCATCCATCCATTCACTCCACCCATCCTCCATCCCCTCACTCCTTCCATCCTTCCATCCCCTCCCTCCCTATCCTTCCATCCCCTCCCTCCTATCCTTCCATCCCCTCCCTCCCTATCCTTCCACCCCCTCCCTCCCTATCCTTCCATCCCCTCCCTCCCTATCCTTCCATCCACTCCCTCCCTATCCTTCCATCCCCTCCCTCCCTCCCTATCCTTCCCCTCCTCTCTCTATCCTTCCATCCCCTCCCTCCCTATCCTTCCATCCCCTCCCCCCTATCCTTCCATCCACTCCCTCCCTATCCTTCCATCCCTCCCTCCCTATCCTTCCATCCCCTCCTCCCTATCCTTCCATCCCCTCCCTCCCTATCCTTCCATCCATCCATCCATCCATTCTCCCACCCTATCCTTCCATCCCCTCCTCCCTCCCTATCCTTCCATCCCCTCCCTCCCTATCCTTCCACCCCTCCCTCCCTATCCTTCCATCCCTCCCTCCCTATCCTTCCATCCCCTCCCTCCCTATCCTTCCATCCCCTCCCTCCCTATCCTTCCATCCCCTCCCTCCCTATCCTTCCATCCATCCATCCATCCATTCACTCCCACCCTATCCTTCCATCCCCTCACTCCCTCCCTATCCTTCCATCCCCTCCCTCCCTATCCTTCCACCCCCTCCCTCCCTATCCTTCCATCCCTCCCTCCCTATCCTTCCATCCATCCATCCTCCTCCCTATCCTTCCATCCATCCATCCACTCCCTCCCTATCCTTCAATCCATCCATCCATCCATTCCCTCCCCCCTATCCTTCCATCCCCTCCTCCCTCCCTATCCTTCCATCCCCTCCCTCCCTATCCTTCCATCCCCTCCCTCCCTATCCTTTCCACCCCCTCCTCCCTATCCTTCCATCCCTCCCTCCCTATCCTTCCATCCACTCCCTCCCTATCCTTCCATCCACTCCCTCCCTATCCTTCCATCCCCTCCCTCCCTCCCTATCCTTCCATCCCTCCCTCCCTATCCTTCCATCCACCCCTCCCTATCCTTCCATCCACTCCCTCCCTATCCTTCCATCCCCTCCCTCCCTATCTATTCCATTCCCTCCTCCCTCCCTATCCTTCCATCCCCTCCCTATCCTTCCATCCCCTCCCTCCCTATCCTTCCACCCTCCTCCCTCCCTATCCTTCCTTCCCTCCCTATCCTTCCATCCCCTCCCTCCCTATCCTTCCATCCCCCCTCCCTCCCTATCCTTCCATCCCCTCCCTCCCTATCCTTCCATCCATCCATCCATCCATTCCTCCCCTCCCTATCCTTCCATCCCCTCCCTCCCTATCCTCCCTCCCTATCCTTCCATCCATCTCCCTCCCTCCCTCCCTATCCTTCCATCCCCTCCCTATCCTTCCATCCCCTCCCTCCCTCCCTCCCTATCCTTCCACTCCCCCCTCCCTCCCTATCCTTCCATCCCCCTCCCTCCCTATCCTTCCATCCCCTCCCTCCCTATCCTTCCATCCACTCCCTCCTCCCTATCCTTCCATCCCCTCCCTCCCTCCCTATCCTTCCATCCCCTCCCCCCTCCCTCCCTATCCTTCCATCCCCTCCCTCCCTATCCTTCCATCCACTCCCTCCCTATCCTTCCATCCCCTCCCTCCCTATCCTTCCATCCCCTCCCTCCCTCCCTATCCTTCCATCCCCTCCCACCCTCCCTATCCTTCCTTCCCCTCCCTCCTTCTATACCCTTGCTGGATTGTTGTATAACCCGATTCAGTGTGTGGGAGTGCGGAAGATTAGTGTGTGCAACCATTTAGAGAGGGTGAGTGTGTGTGGTATTTTTATTTCTCAGTTGAGGGGAGGAGAGAGACAGAGCGAGGGAGGGAGAGACAGAGAGAGCGAGGGAGGGAGAGACAGAGCGAGGGAGCGAGAGACCGAGCAAGGGAGCGAGAGACCGAGCGAGGGAGCAAGAGACCGAGGGAGGGAGAAACCAGCGAGGGAGGGAGAGTTAGCGAGGGAGGGAGAGAGAGCGAGGGAGGGAGTGAGAGCAAGGGAGGGAGAGAGAGCGAGGGAGGGAGAGACAGAGCGAGGGAGGGAGAGCGAGGGAGGGAGAGAGAGCTAGGGAGCGAGAGGCAGAGCGAGGGAGCGAGAGAGAGCGTGAGGGAGCGAGACAGCGCGAGAGAGAGCGAGGGAGCGAGAGACCGAGCGAGAGAGAGCGAGGGAGCGAGAGACCGAGCGAGCGAGAGACAGAGGGAGAGCGAGGGAGGGAGAGACAGAGCGAGGGAGCGAGAGACAGAGCGAAGGGAGCGAGAGAGAGCGAGAGAGAGCGCGAGGGAGCGAGAGAGAGCGCAGCGAGAGAGAGCGCGAGGGAGCGAGAGAGAGCGCGAGGGAGCGAGAGAGAGCGCGAGGGAGAGAGAGCACGAGAAAGAGCGAGGGAGCGAGAGAGACAGGAGTGCGCGCGCGCGTGCGACCGGAGCGAGAGAGACAGGAGAGAGAGAGAGACAGGAGCTCGCCCGACAGGAGAGAGAGACAGGAGCTCGCGCGACAGGAGAGAGAGAGAGACAGGAGTGCGCGAGAGAGACAGGAGTGCGCGAGAGAGACAGGAGCGCGCGAGAGAGACAGGAGCGCGAGAGAGACAGAGAGAGAGAGAGACAGGAGCGCGCGAGAGACAGGAGAGAGAGAGAGACAGGAGCGCGACAGAGAGAAAGGAGAGAGAGACAGGAGTGCGCGAGAGAGACAGGAGCGCGCGAGAGAGACAGGAGCGCGCGAGAGAGACAGGAGCGCGCGAGAGAGACAGGAGCGCGCGAGAGAGACAGGAGCGCGCGAGAGAGAAAGGAGCGCGCGAGAGAGAAAGGAGCGCGCGAGAGAGACAGGAGCGAGAGAGAAAGAGAGCGAGAGAGACAGGAGCGCGCGAGAGAAAGGAGCGCGCGAGAGAGACAGGAGCGCGCGAGAGAGACAGGAGCGCGCGAGAGAGAAAGGAGCGCGCGAGAGAGACAGGAGCGCGCGAGAGAGACAGGAGCGCGCGAGAGAGACAGGAGCGCGCGAGAGAGACAGGAGCGCGCGAGAGAGACAGGAGCGCGCGAGAGAGACAGGAGCGCGAGAGAGACAGGAGCGCGAGAGAGGCAGGAGCGCGAGAGAGCAGGAGCGCGAGAGAGCAGGACGAGAGAGGCAGGAGCGCGAGAGAGAGACAGGAGCGCGAGAGAGACAGGAGCGCGCGAGAGAGGCAGGAGCGCGAGAGAGGCAGGAGCGCGAGAGAGGCAGGAGCGCGAGAGAGGCAGGAGCGCGAGAGAGAGGCAGGAGCGCGCGAGAGAGGAGGAGCGCGAGAGAGACAGGAGCGCGCGAGAGAGACAGGAGAGAGACAGGAGGCGCGAGAGAGACAGGAGCGCGCGAGAGAGACAGGAGCGCGCGAGAGAGAAAGGAGCGCGAGAGAGACAGGAGCGCGAGAGAAAGGAGCGCGAGAGAGAAAGGAGCGCGCGAGAGAGACAGGAGCGCGCGAGAGAGAAAGGAGCGCGCGAGAGAGAAAGGAGCGCGCGAGAGAGACAGGAGCGCGCGAGAGAGACAGGAGCGCGCGAGAGAGACAGGAGCGCGCGAAGAATGTGTTCTTAACTGACTTGCCTGGTTAAATAAAGGTAAAATTTAAAAAAAAAAAAAATTAAAAACAGGAGCGCGCGAGAGAGACAGGAGCGCGCGAGAGAGACAGGAGCGAGAGAGACAGGAGCGCGCGAGAGAGGCAGGAGCGCGCGAGAGAGGCAGGAGCGCGCGAGAGAGGCAGGAGCGCGCGAGAGAGGCAGGAGCGCGCGAGAGAGGCAGGAGCGCGCGAGAGAGACAGGAGCGCGAGAGAGACAGGAGCGCGAGAGACAGGAGCGCGAGAGACAGGAGCGCGAGAGACAGGAGTGCGCGAGAGACAGGAGTGCGCGAGAGACAGGAGTGCGCGAGAGACGAGACAGGAGCACAGGAGCGAGAGAGACAGGAGCGAGAGAGGCAGGAGCGCACGCGCGCGACAGACAGGAGTGCGTGCACGAGAGAGAGACAGGAGCACGGAGAGAGAAAGAGTGAGAGATGGAGATTAACAATCTTTCAGCGTATTAACACACACACCCTTGAGCGCATATATAAAGTATACAAAAAGAAACACACAAGAACAAGCGCACGCATGCACACACACAAACATTTGTCTACAACGGCCTCAAACACACAACTATCTCCTTGATACTGGGTCCCATTGACAGCTGGAGCCCAGCTGATAAGCAGAAGTGAGGAACAGAGAGAAGCAAGTGAACTGCAAGTACACAACACGCTTCCCCATACACGCATCACATAGACTGACACTCCCAGTGGTCATCGCACAGTCTGACACACACACACACACACACACACACACACACACACACACACACACACACACACACACCTCAATCAATCTGCACTCAGACTGCAGGTCAGCACAGAGGGCACATTCCTCTGCTTTCTGATTCCCAGCATGCTTTTCCTTGAGTCTGGGGCTCTGACGGGATCGTGTGGGGTCAGAAAACGACACACTCGCCGGGTCACTCACTGTGGCATCATTAAAAGTGTTCAAATAGAACTGTGGCTAACTGGTGTGTGTTCAGTAAAACTACTGGATCACTCAGTGAGTACTTTTGGTAGGATTTGGATCCCTGTGTCTGCAGTAAGAGGACTGAATGTTCCATGAGAGTAGTTTATGTTCAGTTAAGACTATGAGTAGCGGTTCAGGCTTTGTTCAGTGTGTGTTGAGTAGTGGATGTTCAGCAACAGAACTAAGGAATGTTCCGTGTGTGTTCAGTATAGCCTTGGTACACAAGGGTCTTCGTGGCTGCGTTATTCCCTGTGGGCAGCCAGCCCCATCATCACTGTATAAACCCAGACACACTACCCTATTCCACAGGCCAAGGAATTATTCACATAACTAACCATTACCCAGAATACTCACACACACTGGCCACTAGAGCTGCATTTTTCACCAAGTCCTAAAGCCACTCAGAAATCAGTAAGCTCCACAAGGACGTGCACACATGAACACACATACATTACCTACAATGACCCCAAACTACTGTGACAGAACATGCATAATGAGCACCTGGTCACACGCACTGTTAATGTCATATCACCACAACCCCCTCTAGCATGGCTTTCCTCCGAGGGTCTCTATACATCTATCCCACTTTCTCCCTCCCACTTCATCTTACCTTCTCAGAGGAGCTTGGTCTGTTCACTTTCTCCCTCTCCCTCCCACTTCATCTTACCTTCTCAGAGGAGCTTGGTCTGTTCACCTTCTCCCTCTCCCTCCCACTTTATCTTACCTTCTCAGAGGAGCTTGGTCTGTTCACCTTCTCCCTCTCCCTCCCACTTTATCTTACCTTCTCAGAGGAGCTTGGTCTGTTCACCTTCTCCCTCCCACTTCATCTTACCTTCTCAGAGGAGCTTGGTCTGTTCACCTTCTCCCTCCCGCTTCATCTTACCTTCTCAGAGGAGCTTGGTCTGTTCACCTTCTCCCTCTCCCTCCCACTTCATCTTACCTTCTCAGAGGAGCTTGGTCTGTTCACCTTCTCCCTCCCGATTCATCTTACCTTCTCAGAGGAGCTTGGTCTGTTCACTTTCTCCAGGTCCTTTTCTCTCTTCTTCTTCTCTCGTTCCTTCTATCAACAAAGAGACAGTGGAGGTTAGGTCAGCAACATACAAGACGACACCTGGAAGGGGACCATGCAGCGGGCACATGCAGTCTAACAAAATATACACAAAACAAATTAAACAGGGTTTGAAAAAACGCCCTAAAAATAGGTTTGACCCCCTATCCATTATGACACAGTTCCAGACGCACAGCAAGACTGATTCAGCTGCGCTCACACAGACGCACATAGAAAGTCATGACACCTTCTCTTTCCGCCGACCTCTTGTGGAACAATTTAGTGTCATTATGAGCAATCAAAATCTCATATGGAGTTATTGTCACATCTCTTGGTAATACAAGCTTGCTGGTTGTCTGTGGGGTGTCAGTGTGCTTAGTGAGGGGAAGTGGGCTGGTGCCTTGGTGCTCTACCAGCCTCCATCATTCAGCCATTCAACCTCTTTACCACAGGATTGATTCGGGATAGAGATATCTCCCGTCATCCCTAACACACACACACACACACACACACACACACACACACACAATTTGTGTACTTGAGGGGAAAGTAATGTATGTGATTAAGGGGCTATTGGAAAACCATTAGAAGAAAGAGCACCACAGCACACACAAAGGACCAGCACACACAAAGGACCAGCACACACAAAGGACCAGCACGCACAAAGGACCAGCACGCACAAAGGACCAGCACGCACAAAGGACCAGCACGCACAAAGGACCAGCACGCACAAAGGACCAGCACGCACAAAGGACCAGCACGCACAAACGCACAAAGGACCCAGCAAACGCACAAAGGACCAGCACGCACAAAGGACCAGCACGCACAAAGGACCAGCACGCACAAAGGACCAGCACGCACAAAGGACCAGCACGCACAAAGGACCAGCACGCACAAAGGACCAGCACGCACAAACGCACAAAGGACCAGCACGCACAAAGGACCAGCACGCACAAAGGACCAGCACGCACAAAGGACCAGCACGCACAAAGGACCAGCACGCACAAAGGACCAGCACACACAAACGCACAAAGGACCAGCACGCACAAAGGACCAGCACGCACAAAGGACCAGCACGCACAAAGGACCAGCACGCACAAAGGACCAGCACGCACAAAGGACCAGCACGCACAAAGGACCAGCACGCACAAAGGACCAGCACGCACAAAGGACCAGCACGCACAAAGGACCAGCACGCACAAAGGACCAGCACGCACAAACGCACAAAGGACCAGCACGCACAAAGTACCAGCACGCACAAAGGACCAGCACACACAAAGGACCAGCACACACAAAGGACCAGCACGCACAAAGGACCAGCACGCACAAAGGACCAGCACACACAAAGGACCAGCACACACAAAGGACCAGCACACACAAAGGACCAGCACACACAAAGGACCAGCACGCACAAAGGACCAGCACGCACAAAGGACCAGCACGCACAAAGGACCAGCACGCACAAAGGACCAGCACGCACAAAGGACCAGCACGCACAAAGGACCAGCACACAGAAACAGCTTTTAACAACACCGGGTGGCACGACGGCAAAACATCAGACCTCCTGTCTGTTCTTCTCAGCAGCCTGTGAGGCGGGAGAGGTAGAGAAGGCAGCGGCATCAGAAGACTTCTGCCCGGGAGAAAGATCGAGGGAAGGAGAGAGAAAAAAGGGATGGGGTAGAGAGAGTGGTTAGAGGCACGACAGGGAGAGAAAGAAACAAAGAAGAAAGGAGGTTGGCAGAGGACATGAGAAGGGAAAACAGAGGGAGTGGGGAGGGAGAGATGAAAAGAGGTGTTTTTACTACCCAGCCTAGTAGAGTCGGAGGAAGAGACAGTCAGCACATTCACCAGAAGGTCACACACACTCCCATAAGATATAGAAGCAGATGAAAACTCATATGGTGAATGATTTGAGCAATCACACACACGCCTTAGGCTAGAACAATCATGTGTGTGTGTGTTTGAAACAACAAAGGCCTTTTCTGCGTGGGCCAAGTCAAGTGGCTGTACTTGATCACATGAGTGACAGCCCTACTCAACCCTGACCTCCCTAAGAGACAAAAGAGCCATAGAGAGAGACAGAGAGGGAGAGGGAGCACCTCAAACCCTCTACTATTTACTGCCCACTAGGCTTCTCCTAGCTTCTCTTGTCCAAACTCAGTAGGTCAGGGACTAACTGAAGGTGCACTGATAGCACATCAACACAGTGGAGCAAAACTAAGTTATCCAATCTCCCTCGCCAGACCATCCCTGCATACAGTGCTGTTTAGGCTGATAGCAAAATGCCACTAGCATTCGTTGGCAATCAGCGTCTGGAGGTAGGCAGAGTTTGAGTTCAGAGAAAGCAAGAGAGAGCGTGCATCATTTTCCAAATCTGTGTCCCCCCCCCCTCCTTCTCTTTCCTCCTCTTCCGTTCTCTAAACTACCTGAGGGGAGAACACACACGGAGCAAGTCTATCTAAAATGAGTTTAGCAATTTCCTTCTCAGTTATTCATCAAACCAGCCTCTCTCACACCTCTGGATAAAAAGTAAAGTAAAAAAAAAAAACATTCAGGGGATTTTCTTGAGTGAGTTTTCTGTTCCATTGTTTTTTTCTTCTCTTACTTTGATACGGAGAACAGAGACCGAGAAGCAGAAACAGCAATAACAGGCACATTTAGGATTTTGAGAGAGAGAGAGAGGAGTAGATGATAGACAGAAAGAGAGAGAAGAGAGAGAACAGAGAGAGAGAGAGAGAGGAGTAGATGATAGACAGAAAGAGAGAGAAGAGTAGATGATAGACAGAAAGAGAGAGAAGAGAGAGAACAGAGAGAGAGAGAGAGAGAGCAGTAGATGATAGACAGAAAGAGAGAGAAGAGAGAGAACAGAGAGAGAGAGAGGAGTAGATGATAGACAGAAAGAGAGAGAGGAGTAGATGATAGACAGAAAGAGAGAGAAGAGTAGATGATAGACAGAAAGAGAGAGAAGAGTAGATGATAGACAGAAAGAGAGAGAAGAGAGAGAACAGAGAGAGAGAGAGAGAGAGCAGTAGATGATAGACAGAAAGAGAGAGAAGAGAGAGAACAGAGAGAGAGAGAGGAGTAGATGATAGACAGAAAGAGAGAGAAGAGAGAGAACAGAGAGAAAGAGAGGAGTAGATGATAGACAGAAAGAGAGAGAAGAGTAGATGATAGACAGAAAGAGAGAGAAGAGAGAGAACAGAGAGAGAGAGAGAGAGAGAGAGGAGTAGATGATAGACAGAAAGAGAGAGGAGAGAGAGAACAGAGAGAGAGAGAGAGAGAGAGAGTAGATGATAGACAGAAGAGAGAGAGGAGAGATGATAGACAGAAAGAGAGAGAGACAGAGAGAGAGAGAGAGTAGATGATAGACAGAGAGAGAGAGAGGAGTAGATGATAGACAGAAAGAAGAGAGAAGAGAGAGAGAACAGAGAGAGAGAGAGAGGAGTAGATGATAGACAGAAAGAGAGAGAGAGAGAGAACAGAGAGAGAGAGAGAGAGATGATAGACAGAAAGAGAGAGTAGATGATAGACAGAAAGAGAGAGAGAGAGAGAACAGAGAGAGAGAGAGGAGTAGATGATAGACAGAAAGAGAGAGAGAGTAGATGATAGACAGAAAGAGTAGATGAAGACAGAGAGAACAGAGAGAGAGAGAGAGGAGTAGATGATAGACAGAAAGAGAGAGGAGAGAGACAGAGAGAGAGAGAGGAGTAGATGATAGACAGAAAGAGAGAGAAGAGAGAGAAAGAGAGAGAGAGAACAGAGGAGTAGATGATAGACAGAGAGAGAGAGAGAGAGAGTAGATGAACAGAAAGAGAGAGAAGAGAGTAGATGATAGAGAGAGAGGAGTAGATGATAGACAGGAAGAGAGAAAGAGAGAGAGAGAGGACAGAGATAGACAGAAGAGAGAGAACAAAGAGAACAGAGAGAGAGAAGAGAGAGAACAGTAGATGATAGACAGAAAGAGAGAGAAGAGAGAGAGAAGAGAGAGAGAGAGGAGTAGATGATAGACAGGAAGAGAGAGAAGAGAGTGAGAGAGAGGAGTAGATGATAGACAGAAAGAGAGAGAACAAAGAGAACAGAGAGAAGAGAAGAGAGAGAACAGAAAGAGAGAGAACAGAGAAGAGAGAGAGAAGAGAGAACAGAGAAGAGAGAGAGAGAGGAGTAGATGATAGACAGGAAGAGAGAGAAGAGATGATAGAGAAAGAGAGAACAGAGTAGATGATAGACAGAAAGAGAGAGAACAAAGAGAACAGTAGAGAAGAGAAGAGAGAGAACAGAAAGAGAGAGAACAGAGAGGAGAGAGAAGAGAGAGAGAACAGAGAAGAGAGAGAGAAGAGAGAGAGAACAGAGAGAGAAGAGAGAGAGAGAGAGGAGTAGATGATAGACAGAAAGAGAGAACAGAAAGAGAGAGAACAGAGAAGAGAGAACAGAGAAGAGAGAGAGAGAGGAGTAGATGATAGAACAGAAGAGAGAGAGAACAGAGAGAGAGAGAGAGAGAGAACAGAAAGAGAGACAGAAAGAGAGAGACAGAGAGAGAGAACAGAAGAGAGAGAGAAGAGAGAGAGAGAGAGAGAGAGAGAGAAGAGAGAGAAGAGAGAGAGAAGAGAGAGAACAGAGGAGAGAGAGAGAGAGAGAGGAGTAGATGATAGACAGAAAGAGAGAACAGAAAGAGAGAGAACAGAGAGAAGAGAGAGAGAGAAGAGAGAGAACAGAGAGAGAACAGAGAAGAGAGAGAGAGAGGAGTAGATGATAGACAGAAAGAGAGAACAGAAAGAGAGAGAACAGAGAGAAGAGAGAGAGAACAGAGAAGAGAGAGAGGAGTAGATGATAGACAGAAAGAGAGAACAGAAAGAGAGAGAACAGAGCTGGTGAAGGAGATTAAAAGGTGTTGGCATCAGAAGAAGGGCAGGGGTGTCGTGTTAGGGCTCGTACACACCAATAGCGTTTTCCGGCCGAGAGTGCCGGGTTCATCTCTACAGACACCCTGCTTGATGTGATTTTACATTTTACCCAGCTACTTCAGCATCTCTCGAATTGTCTCAATGACATTTTCACTATATAATCGCTAGGGCCCTCAAACTCAATTCTGGACCTCTAAGCCAGTTCCACTGGATTTTATTTATTATTGTTTCCCTCTAATCAGGGACTGATTCAGACCTGAGACACCAGGTGGGTGCAACTACTGATCAGGTAGAACAGAAGAGCAGCAGGCTCCGGGAGTTGAATACCCCTGGCCGAGGGGATAGGGGCCAAGAGTTGATTTTGGGATTCGGCGCATCTCTTTCTCTATCTTGTACCAGGCTTTCACTCTCAACCCCCTTGTCACCATCTCTCTCTGGGTATTTGGAAACAATGATTGTCCCAGGAGTGTCAGGTAGTCTTAGACAGCGTGATTGTGAGGTCTTGTTGGCTTCAGTGTTGTGTGCGCACACACACAGAGAGAGAGAGAGAAAGACACAAACAAAGACACACAGACAGTGCTATGGCATTCATGGCAGAACAATGGGCTCATGCATGGACTGTTACATCAGATGTGTTCATACCCATAATGCATCATTGTTATCTGAGTGATGGATGTTGGACTAGACAAGGGCTCTATTCTGTCTTTCACACACTCACACACAATGTGAATTCACATATGCACAAATGAACACCCACATACAGTACAAACCTTATACACAGGTGTCTACCCAACCAGAAATATTTTCAGAGCTCACACACACTCACTACGTGCCCACAACCGGCATCCGTGCAAAATGACAAGTTGTTTTTAATAATTCATTTACATATAAAAGGCAGTGTCTGTGTGGTTGGCAGAGACAGACCCTAGATCAGAGTACTCCTGCTGGCAGAGCCAGAGACAGAGCCATACCCTAGATCAGAGTACTCCTGCTGGCAGAGCCTGAGAGAGAGGCAGACCCTAGATCAGAGTACTCCTGCTGGCAGAGCCTGAGACAGAGACAGACCCTAGATCAGAGTACTCCTGCTGGCAGAGCCTGAGAGAGACAGAGCGAGAGACAGAGCCAGAGACAGACATTGAGAGAGAGGCGCGAGACAGAGAGAGGCACGAGACAGAGAGAGGCACGAGACAGAGAGAGGCACGAGACAGAGAGAGGCACGAGACAGAGAGGCACGAGACAGAGAGAGGCGCGAGACAGAGAGAGGCGCGAGACAGAGAGAGGCGCGAGACAGAGAGAGGCACGAGACAGAGAGAGGCGCGAGACAGAGAGGCACGAGACAGAGAGAGGCTCGAGACAGAGAGAGCGAGACAGAGAGAGGCGCGAGACAGAGAGAGGCGCGAGACAGAGAGAGGCGCGAGACAGAGAGAGGCGCGAGACAGAGAGGCGCGAGACAGAGAGAGGCGCGAGACAGAGAGAGGCACGAGACAGAGAGAGGCGCGAGACAGAGAGAGGCACGAGACAGAGAGAGGCGCGAGACAGAGGCGCGAGACAGAGAGAGGCACGAGACGAGAGAGAGGCGCGAGACAGAGAGAGGCGCGAGACAGAGAGGCGCGAGACAGAGAGAGGCGCGAGACAGAGAGAGGCACGAGACAGAGAGAGGCACGAGACAGAGAGGCACGAGACAGAGAGAGGCGCGAGACAGAGAGAGGCGCGAGACAGAGAGAGGCGCGAGACAGAGAGAGGCGCGAGACAGAGAGAGGCGCGAGACAGAGAGAGGCGCGAGACAGAGAGAGGCGCGAGACAGAGAGAGGCGCGAGACAGAGAGAGGCGCGAGACAGAGAGAGGCGCGAGACAGAGAGAGGCGCGAGACAGAGAGAGGCGTGAGACAGAGAGAGGCGCGAGACAGAGAGAGGCGCGAGACAGAGAGAGGAGCGAGACAGAGAGAGGCGCGAGACAGAGAGAGAGATGTGAGAGTATGAGTTTGCATACATCATGTGTGTCAGCAAGGCTATCAGGCTCATGCTAGGTAGCAAGTGTGAGTGGACAGGGGGAGAGGGTTAGGCCTCAGGTGGAAAATGGGCTTTAGACACTCAGTGATCTAAGAGATGTGTGGATATGCGCACACACACACACACACACACACACACACACACACACACACACACACACACACAGCTGGGCATGCATTTAACCCATACATACTTTTCTTCTGAGACCAGTATAAAAGTGTTTTCGTCAACTAATTGACAAAAATGTCAAACACCTATTTTTCAGTGGCAACTGACGAGACGATCTGAGTAAATAGACCCAGAAAAACTATAACTACATGAAACTGACTTTTTACGTTTGGGTTGATGAAAACGAGACTAAATGACCTCTGTGACTAACATCAGACGGGTAAGTGGACAGGACAAGAGTTTTTGGAGGGATTGAGACCTTTTCAGTGTTATCTGCAATCTGGCGGCAACAAATCATAGACGCAAATAAGGCACACGCCTTGTGGTTAAAGCTCCCGGTGGAAAAGAGGCCGATGTTTGGAGCAACTTTACTTATCGAGTAGATTCAAACAAGACCAAATGCAACGTTTCCACAGAGGACAGCTTTTGCACCCACAAATTGACAGGATGGGGGGAGAAATACTATTATATTTACTGTTAGATTAATACATGACTACTAGTGGTGGTATTATATTTACTGTTAGATTAATACATGACTACTAGTGGTGGTATTATATTTACTGTTAGATTAATACATGACTACTAGCGGTGGGTGGTATTATATTTACTGTTAGATTAATACATGACTACTAGTGGTGGTATTATATTTACTGTTAGATTAATACATGACTACTAGTGGTGGGTGGTATTATATTTACTGTTAGATTAATACATGACTACTAGTGGTGGGTATTATATTTACTGTTAGATTAATACATGACTACTAGTGGTGGTATTATATTTACTGTTAGATTAATACATGACTACTAGCGGTGGGTGGTATTATATTTACTGTTAGATTAATACATGACTACTAGTGGTGGGTAGTATTATATTTACTGTTAGATTAATACATGACTACTAGTGGTGGGTGGTATTATATTTACTGTTAGATTAATACATGACTACTAGTGGTGGTATTATATTTACTGTTAGATTAATACATGACTACTAGTGGTGGTATTATATTTACTGTTAGATTAATACATGACTACTAGTGGTGGGTGGTATTATATTTACTGTTAGATTAATACATGACTACTAGTGGTGGGTGGTATTATATTTACTGTTAGATTAATACATGACTACTAGTGGTGGTATTATATTTACTGTTAGATTAATACATGACTACTAGTGGTGGTATTATATTTACTGTTAGATTAATACATGACTACTAGTGGTGGGTGGTATTATATTTACTGTTAGATTAATACATGACAACTAGTGGTGGTATTATATTTACTGTTAGATTAATACATGACTACTAGTGGTGTGTGGTATTATATTTACTGTTAGATTAATACATGACAACTAGTGGTGGTATTATATTTACTGTTAGATTAATACATGACTACTAGTGGTGGTTATTATATTTACTGTTAGATTAATACATGACTACTAGTGGTGGGTGGTATTATATTTACTGTTAGATTAATACATGACTACTAGTGGTGGTTATTATATTTACTGTTAGATTAATACATGACTACTAGTGGTGGGTGGTATTATATTTACTGTTAGATTAATACATGACTACTAGTGGTGGGTGGTATTATATTTACTGTTAGATTAATACATGACTACTAGTGGTGGTTATTATATTTACTGTTAGATTAATACATGACTACTAGTGGTGGGTGGTATTATATTTACTGTTAGATTAATACATGACTACTAGTGGTGGGTATTATATTTACTGTTAGATTAATACATGACTACTAGTGGTGGTATTATATTTACTGTTAGATTAATACATGACTACTAGTGGTGGGTGGTATTATATTTACTGTTAGATTAATACATGACTACTAGTGGTGGGTATTATATTTACTGTTAGATTAATACATGACTACTAGTGGTGGTATTATATTTACTGTTAGATTAATACATGACTACTAGTGGTGGGTGGTATTATATTTACTGTTAGATTAATACATGACTACTAGTGGTGGGTGGTATTATATTTACTGTTAGATTTACATGACTACTAGTGGTGGGTGGTATTATATTTACTGTTAGATTAATACATGACTACTAGTGGTGGGTGGTATTATATTTACTGTTAGATTAATACATGACTACTAGTGGTGGGTGGTATTATATTTACTGTTAGATTAATACATGACTACTAGTGGTGGGTGGTATTATATTTACTGTTAGATTAATACATGACTACTAGTGGTGGTATTATATTTACTGTTAGATTAATAAATGACGACTAGTGGTGGTATTATATTTACTGTTAGATTAATACATGACTACTAGTGGTGGGTGGTATTATATTGACTGTTAGATTAATACATGACTACTAGTGGTGGTATTATATTTACTCTTAGATTAATACATGACTACTAGTGGTGGTATTATATTTACTGTTAGATTAATACATGACTACTAGTGGTGGGTGGTATTATATTTACTGTTAGATTAATACATGACTACTAGTGGTGGTATTATATTTACTGTTAGATTAATACATGACTACTAGCGGTGGGTGGTATTATATTTACTGTTAGATTAATACATGACTACTAGTGGTGGTATTATATTTACTGTTAGATTAATACATGACTACTAGTGGTGGATGGTATTATATTTACTGTTAGATTAATACATGACTACTAGTGGTGGTATTATATTTACTGTTAGATTAATACATGACTACTAGTGGTGGTATTATATTTACTGTTAGATTAATACATGACTACTAGCGGCGGGTGGTATTATATTTACTGTTAGATTAATACATGACTACTAGTGGTGGTATTATATTTACTGTTAGATTAATACATGACTACTAGTGGTGGTATTATATTTACTGTTAGATTAATACATGGCTACTAGTGGTGGTATTATATTTACTGTTAGATTAATACATGGCTACTAGTGGTGGTATTATATTTACTGTTAGATTAATACATGACTACTAGTGGTGGGTGGTATTATATTTACTGTTAGATTAATACATGACTACTAGTGGTGGTATTATATTTACTGTTAGATTAATACATGACTACTAGTGGTGGGTGGTATTATATTTACTGTTAGATTAATACATGACTACTAGTGGTGGGTGGTATTATTTTACTGTTAGATTAATACATGACTACTAGTGGTGGGTGGTATTATATTTACTGTTAGATTAATACATGACTACTAGTGGTGGGTGGTATTATATTTACTGTTAGATTAATACATGACTACTAGTGGTGGGTGGTATTATATTTACTGTTAGATTAATACATGACTACTAGCGGTGGTATTATATTTACTGTTAGATTAATACATGACTACTAGTGGTGGTATTATATTTACTGTTAGATTAATACATGACTACTAGTGGTGGTATTATATTTACTGTTAGATTAATACATGACTACTAGTGGTGGGTGGTATTATATTTACTGTTAGATTAATACATGACTACTAGGGATGGTATTATATTTACTGTTAGATTAATACATGACTACTAGTGGTGGTATTATATTTACTGTTAGATTAATACATGACTAATAGTGGTGGGTGGTATTATATTTACTGTTAGATTAATACATGACTACTAGTGGTGGGTGGTATTATATTTACTGTTAGATTAATACATGACAACTAGTGGTGGTATTATATTTACTGTTAGATTAATACATGACTACTAGTGGTGTGTGGTATTATATTTACTGTTAGATTAATACATGACTACTAGTGGTGGGTGGTATTATATTTACTGTTAGATTAATACATGACAACTAGTGGTGGTATTATATTTACTGTTAGATTAATACATGACTACTAGTGGTGGGTGGTATTATATTTACTGTTTAGATTAATACATGACTACTAGTGGTGGTATTATATTTACTGTTAGATTAATACATGACTACTAGTGGTGGGTGGTATTATATTTACTGTTAGATTAATACATGACTACTAGTGGTGGTATTATATTTACTGTTAGATTAATACATGACTACTAGTGGTGGGTGGTATTATATTTACTGTTAGATTAATACATGACTACTAGTGGTGGGTGGTATTATATTTACTGTTAGATTAATACATGACTACTAGTGGTGGGTGGTATTATATTTACTGTTAGATTAATACATGACTACTAGTGGTGGGTGGTATTATATTTACTGTTAGATTAATACATGACTACTAGTGGTGGGTGGTATTATATTTACTGTTAGATTAATACATGACTACTAGTGGTGGGTGGTATTATATTTACTGTTAGATTAATACATGACTACTACGGTGGTATTATATTTACTGTTAGATTAATACATGACTACTAGTGGTGGTATTATATTTACTGTTAGATTAATACATGACTACTAGTGGTGGTATTATATTTACTGTTAGATTAATACATGACTACTAGTGGTGGGTGGTATTATATTTACTGTTAGATTAATACATGACTACTAGGGATGGTATTATATTTACTGTTAGATTAATACATGACTACTAGTGGTGGTATTATATTTACTGTTAGATTAATACATGACTACTAGTGGTGGGTGGTATTATATTTACTGTTAGATTAATACATGACAACTAGTGGTGGTATTATATTTACTGTTAGATTAATACATGACTACTAGTGGTGTGTGGTATTATATTTACTGTTAGATTAATACATGACTACTAGTGGTGGGTGGTATTATATTTACTGTTAGATTAATACATGACAACTAGTGGTGGTATTATATTTACTGTTAGATTAATACATGACTACTAGTGGTGGGTGGTATTATATTTACTGTTTAGATTAATACATGACAACTAGTGGTGGTATTATATTTACTGTTAGATTAATACATGACTACTAGCGGTGGGTGGTATTATATTTACTGTTAGATTAATACATGACTACTAGTGGTGGTATTATATTGACTGTTAGATTAATACATGACTACTAGTGGTGGGTGGTATTATATTTACTGTTGGATTAATACATGACTACTAGTGGTGGGTGGTATTATAT
Source organism: Oncorhynchus nerka (assembly GCF_034236695.1). Classification (NCBI taxonomy): domain Eukaryota; kingdom Metazoa; phylum Chordata; class Actinopteri; order Salmoniformes; family Salmonidae; genus Oncorhynchus; species Oncorhynchus nerka. Next base: position 29,578,599 of record NC_088405.1, on the reverse strand, counting down.
TTACTGTTAGATTAATACATGACTACTAGTGGTGGGTGGTATTATATTTACTGTTAGATTAATACATGACTACTAGTGGTGTGTGGTATTATATTTACTGTTAGATTAATACATGACTACTAGTGGTGGGTGGTATTATATTTACTGTTAGATTAATACATGACTACTAGTGGTGGTATTATATTTACTGTTAGATTAATACATGACTACTAGTGGTGGGTATTATATTTACTGTTAGATTAATACATGACTACTAGTGGTGGGTGGTATTATATTTACTGTTAGATTAATACATGACTACTAGTGGTGGGTGTTATTATAGTTACTGTTAGATTAATACATGACTACTAGTGGTGGGTGGTATTATATTTACTGTTAGATTAATACATGACTACTAGTGGTGGTATTATATTTACTGTTAGATTAATACATGACTACTAGTGGTGGTATTATATTTACTGTTAGATTAATACATGACTACTAGTGGTGGTATTATATTTACTGTTAGATTAATACATGACTACTAGTGGTGGTTATTATATTTACTGTTAGATTAATACATGACTACTAGCGGTGGGTGGTATTATATTTACTGTTAGATTAATACATGACTACTAGCGGTGGGTGGTATTATATTTACTGTTAGATTAATACATGACTACTAGTGGTGGGTGGTATTATATTTACTGTTAGATTAATACATGACTACTAGTGGTGGGTGGTATTATATTTACTCTTAGATTAATACATGACTACTAGTGGTGGGTGGTATTATATTTACTGTTAGATTAATACATGACTACTAGTGGTGGGTATTATATTTACTGTTAGATTAATACATGACTACTAGTGGTGGTATTATATTTACTGTTAGATTAATACATGACTACTAGTGGTGGGTATTATATTTACTGTTAGATTAATACATGACTACTAGTGGTGGGTGGTATTATATTTACTGTTAGATTAATACATGACTACTAGTGGTGGTATTATATTTACTGTTAGATTAATACATGACTACTAGTGGTGGGTATTATATTTACTGTTAGATTAATACATGACTACTAGTGGTGGGTGTGTATTATATTTACTGTTAGATTAATACATGACTACTAGTGGTGGGTGTATTATATTTACTGTTAGATTAATACATGACTACTAGTGGTGGGTGGTATTATATTTACTGTTAGATTAATACATGACTACTAGTGGTGGTATTATATTTACTGTTAGATTAATACATGACTACTAGTGGTGGTATTATATTTACTGTTAGATTAATACATGACTACTAGTGGTGGTATTATATTTACTGTTAGATTAATACATGACTACTAGTGGTGGTTATTATATTTACTGTTAGATTAATACATGACTACTAGTGGTGGGTGGTATTATATTTACTGTTAGATTAATACATGACTACTAGTGGTGGGTGGTATTATATTTACTGTTAGATTAATACATGACTACTAGTGGTGGGTGGTATTATATTTACTGTTAGATTAATACATGACTACTAGTGGTGGGTGGTATTATATTTACTGTTAGATTAATACATGACTACTAGTGGTGGGTGGTATTATATTTACTGTTAGATTAATACATGACTACTAGTGGTGGGTATTATATTTACTGTTAGATTAATACATGACTACTAGTGGTGGTATTATATTTACTGTTAGATTAATACATGACTACTAGTGGTGGGTATTATATTTACTGTTAGATTAATACATGACTACTAGTGGTGGGTGGTATTATATTTACTGTTAGATTAATACATGACTACTAGTGGTGGGTGGTATTATATTTACTGTTAGATTAATACATGACTACTAGTGGTGGTATTATATTTACTGTTAGATTAATACATGACTACTAGTGGTGGTATTATATTTACTGTTAGATTAATACATGACTACTAGTGGTGGTATTATATTTACTGTTAGATTAATACATGACTACTAGTGGTGGTTATTATATTTACTGTTAGATTAATACATGACTACTAGTGGTGGGTGGTATTATATTTACTGTTAGATTAATACATGACTACTAGTGGTGGGTGGTATTATATTTACTGTTAGATTAATACATGACTACTAGTGGTGGTATTATATTTACTGTTAGATTAATACATGACTACTAGTGGTGGTATTATATTTACTGTTAGATTAATACATGACTACTAGTGGTGGTTATTATATTTACTGTTAGATTAATACATGACTACTAGCAGTGGGTGGTATTATATTTACTGTTAGATTAATACATGACTACTAGCGGTGGGTGGTATTATATTTACTGTTAGATTAATACATGACTACTAGTGGTGGGTGGTATTATATTTACTGTTAGATTAATACATGACTACTAGTGGTGGGTGGTATTATATTTACTGTTAGATTAATACATGACTACTAGTGGTGGTTATTATATTTACTGTTAGATTAATACATGACTACTAGTGGTGGGTGGTATTATATTTACTGTTAGATTAATACATGACTACTAGTGGTGGGTATTATATTTACTGTTAGATTAATACATGACTACTAGTGGTGGTATTATATTTACTGTTAGATTAATACATGACTACTAGTGGTGGGTATTATATTTACTGTTAGATTAATACATGACTACTAGTGGTGGGTGGTATTATATTTACTGTTAGATTAATACATGACTACTAGTGGTGGTATTATATTTACTGTTAGATTAATACATGACTACTAGTGGTGGGTATTATATTTACTGTTAGATTAATACATGACTACTAGTGGTGGGTGGTATTATATTTACTGTTAGATTAATACATGACTACTAGTGGTGGGTGTTATTATAGTTACTGTTAGATTAATACATGACTACTAGTGGTGGGTGGTATTATATTTACTGTTAGATTAATACATGACTACTAGTGGTGGTATTATATTTACTGTTAGATTAATACATGACTACTAGTGGTGGTATTATATTTACTGTTAGATTAATACATGACTACTAGTGGTGGTATTATATTTACTGTTAGATTAATACATGACTACTAGTGGTGGTTATTATATTTACTGTTAGATTAATACATGACTACTAGCGGTGGGTGGTATTATATTTACTGTTAGATAAATACATGACTACTAGTGGTGGTATTATATTTACTGTTAGATTAATACATGACTACTAGTGGTGGGTATTATATTTACTGTTAGATTAATACATGACTACTAGTGGTGGGTGGTATTATATTTACTGTTAGATTAATACATGACTACTAGTGGTGGGTGGTATTATATTTACTGTTAGATTAATACATGACTACTAGTGGTGGTGGTATTATATTTACTGTTAGATTAATACATGACTACTAGTGGTGGTATTATATTTACTGTTAGATTAATACATGACTACTAGTGGTGGTATTATATTTACTGTTAGATTAATACATGACTACTAGTGGTGGTTATTATATTTACTGTTAGATTAATACATGACTACTAGTGGTGGGTGGTATTATATTTACTGTTAGATTAATACATGACTACTAGTGGTGGGTGGTATTATATTTACTGTTAGATTAATACATGACTACTAGTGGTGGGTGGTATTATATTTACTGTTAGATTAATACATGACTACTAGTGGTGGGTGGTATTATATTTACTGTTAGATTAATACATGACTACTAGTGGTGGTATTATATTTACTGTTAGATTAATACATGACTACTAGTGGTGGTATTATATTTACTGTTAGATTAATACATGACTACTAGTGGTGGTATTATATTTACTGTTAGATTAATACATGACTACTAGTGGTGGTGGTATTATATTTACTGTTAGATTAATACATGACTACTAGTGGTGGGTGTTATTATAGTTACTGTTAGATTAATACATGACTACTAGTGGTGGGTGGTATTATATTTACTGTTAGATTAATACATGACTACTAGTGGTGGTATTATATTTACTGTTAGATTAATACATGACTACTAGTGGTGGGTGGTATTATATTTACTGTTAGATTAATACATGACTACTAGTGGTGGGTGGTATTATATTTACTCTTAGATTAATACATGACTACTAGTGGTGGGTGGTATTATATTTACTGTTAGATTAATACATGACTACTAGTGGTGGGTATTATATTTACTGTTAGATTAATACATGACTACTAGTGGTGGTATTATATTTACTGTTAGATTAATACATGACTACTAGTGGTGGGTGGTATTATATTTACTGTTAGATTAATACATGACTACTAGTGGTGGTTATTATATTTACTGTTAGATTAATACATGGTGGTGGTATTATATTTACTGTTAGATTAATACATGACTACTAGTGGTGGTATTATATTTACTGTTAGATTAATACATGACTACTAGTGGTGGGTGGTATTATATTTACTGTTAGATTAATACATGACTACTAGTGGTGGGTGGTATTATATTTACTGTTAGATTAATACATGACTACTAGTGGTGGGTGGTATTATATTTACTGTTAGATTAATACATGACTACTAGTGGTGGGTGGTATTATATTTACTGTTAGATTAATACATGACTACTAGTGGTGGGTATTATATTTACTGTTAGATTAATACATGACTACTAGTGGTGGTATTATATTTACTGTTAGATTAATACATGACTACTAGTGGTGGGTATTATATTTACTGTTAGATTAATACATGACTACTAGTGGTGGGTGGTATTATATTTACTGTTAGATTAATACATGACTACTAGTGGTGGTATTATATTTACTGTTAGATTAATACATGACTACTAGTGGTGGGTATTATATTTACTGTTAGATTAATACATGACTACTAGTGGTGGGTGGTATTATATTTACTGTTAGATTAATACATGACTACTAGTGGTGGGTGTTATTATAGTTACTGTTAGATTAATACATGACTACTAGTGGTGGGTGGTATTATATTTACTGTTAGATTAATACATGACTACTAGTGGTGGTATTATATTTACTGTTAGATTAATACATGACTACTAGTGGTGGTATTATATTTACTGTTAGATTAATACATGACTACTAGTGGTGGTATTATATTTACTGTTAGATTAATACATGACTACTAGTGGTGGTTATTATATTTACTGTTAGATTAATACATGACTACTAGCGGTGGGTGGTATTATATTTACTGTTAGATAAATACATGACTACTAGCGGTGGGTGGTATTATATTTACTGTTAGATTAATACATGACTACTAGTGGTGGGTATTATATTTACTGTTAGATTAATACATGACTACTAGTGGTGGGTGGTATTATATTTACTGTTAGATTAATACATGACTACTAGTGGTGGGTGGTATTATATTTACTGTTAGATTAATACATGACTACTAGTGGTGGGTGGTATTATATTTACTGTTAGATTAATACATGACTACTAGTGGTGGTATTATATTTACTGTTAGATTAATACATGACTACTAGTGGTGGTATTATATTTACTGTTAGATTAATACATGACTACTAGTGGTGGTATTATATTTACTGTTAGATTAATACATGACTACTAGTGGTGGGTGGTATTATATTTACTGTTAGATTAATACATGACTACTAGTGGTGGGTGGTATTATATTTACTGTTAGATTAATACATGACTACTAGTGGTGGGTGTTATTATAGTTACTGTTAGATTAATACATGACTACTAGTGGTGGGTGGTATTATATTTACTGTTAGATTAATACATGACTACTAGTGGTGGTATTATATTTACTGTTAGATTAATACATGACTACTAGTGGTGGTATTATATTTACTGTTATATTAATACATGACTACTAGTGGTGGTATTATATTTACTGTTAGATTAATACATGACTACTAGTGGTGGGTGGTATTATATTTACTGTTAGATTAATACATGACTACTAGTGGTGGGTGTTATTATATTTACTGTTAGATTAATACATGACTACTAGTGGGTGGTATTATATTTACTGTTAGATTAATACATGACTACTAGTGGTGGTATTATATTTACTGTTAGATTAATACATGACTACTAGTGGTGGGTGGTATTATATTTACTGTTAGATTAATACATGACTACTAGTGGTGGGTGGTATTATATTTACTCTTAGATTAATACATGACTACTAGTGGTGGGTGGTATTATATTTACTGTTAGATTAATACATGACTACTAGTGGTGGGTATTATATTTACTGTTAGATTAATACATGACTACTAGTGGTGGTATTATATTTACTGTTAGATTAATACATGACTACTAGTGGTGGGTGGTATTATATTTACTGTTAGATTAATACATGACTACTAGTGGTGGGTGGTATTATATTTACTGTTAGATTAATACATGACTACTAGTGGTGGTATTATATTTACTGTTAGATTAATACATGACTACTAGTGGTGGTATTATATTTACTGTTAGATTAATACATGACTACTAGTGGTGGTATTATATTTACTCTTAGATTAATACATGACTACTAGTGGTGGTTATTATATTTACTGTTAGATTAATACATGACTACTAGTGGTGGGTGGTATTATATTTACTGTTAGATTAATACATGACTACTAGTGGTGGGTGGTATTATATTTACTGTTAGATTAATACATGACTACTAGTGGTGGTATTATATTTACTGTTAGATTAATACATGACTACTAGTGGTGGTATTATATTTACTGTTAGATTAATACATGACTACTAGTGGTGGTTATTATATTTACTGTTAGATTAATACATGACTACTAGCAGTGGGTGGTATTATATTTACTGTTAGATTAATACATGACTACTAGCGGTGGGTGGTATTATATTTACTGTTAGATTAATACATGACTACTAGTGGTGGGTGGTATTATATTTACTGTTAGATTAATACATGACTACTAGTGGTGGGTGGTATTATATTTACTGTTAGATTAATACATGACTACTAGTGGTGGTTATTATATTTACTGTTAGATTAATACATGACTACTAGTGGTGGGTGGTATTATATTTACTGTTAGATTAATACATGACTACTAGTGGTGGGTGGTATTATATTTACTGTTAGATTAATACATGACTACTAGTGGTGGGTGGTATTATATTTACTGTTAGATTAATACATGACTACTAGTGGTGGTATTATATTTACTGTTAGATTAATACATGACTACTAGTGGTGGTATTATATTTACTGTTAGATTAATACATGACTACTAGTGGTGGTTATTATATTTACTGTTAGATTAATACATGACTACTAGTGGTGGGTGGTATTATATTTACTGTTAGATTAATACATGACTACTAGTGGTGGGTGGTATTATATTTACTGTTAGATTAATACATGACTACTAGTGGTGGGTGTTATTATAGTTACTGTTAGATTAATACATGACTACTAGTGGTGGGTGGTATTATATTTACTGTTAGATTAATACATGACTACTAGTGGTGGTATTATATTTACTGTTAGATTAATACATGACTACTAGTGGTGGTATTATATTTACTGTTATATTAATACATGACTACTAGTGGTGGTATTATATTTACTGTTAGATTAATACATGACTACTAGTGGTGGGTGGTATTATATTTACTGTTAGATTAATACATGACTACTAGTGGTGGGTGTTATTATAGTTACTGTTAGATTAATACATGACTACTAGTGGTGGGTGGTATTATATTTACTGTTAGATTAATACATGACTACTAGTGGTGGTATTATATTTACTGTTAGATTAATACATGACTACTAGTGGTGGGTATTATATTTACTGTTAGATTAATACATGACTACTAGTGGTGGGTGGTATTATATTTACTGTTAGATTAATACATGACTACTAGTGGTGGGTGGTATTATATTTACTGTTAGATTAATACATGACTACTAGTGGTGGGTATTATATTTACTGTTAGATTAATACATGACTACTAGTGGTGGTATTATATTTACTGTTAGATTAATACATGACTACTAGTGGTGGGTGGTATTATATTTACTGTTAGATTAATACATGACTACTAGTGGTGGGTGGTATTATATTTACTGTTAGATTAATACATGACTACTAGTGGTGGTATTATATTTACTGTTAGATTAATACATGACTACTAGTGGTGGTATTATATTTACTGTTAGATTAATACATGACTACTAGTGGTGGTATTATATTTACTGTTAGATTAATACATGACTACTAGTGGTGGTTATTATATTTACTGTTAGATTAATACATGACTACTAGTGGTGGGTGGTATTATATTTACTGTTAGATTAATACATGACTACTAGTGGTGGGTGGTATTATATTTACTGTTAGATTAATACATGACTACTAGTGGTGGTATTATATTTACTGTTAGATTAATACATGACTACTAGTGGTGGTATTATATTTACTGTTAGATTAATACATGACTACTAGTGGTGGTTATTATATTTACTGTTAGATTAATACATGACTACTAGCGGTGGTATTATATTTACTGTTAGATTAATACATGACTACTAGCGGTGGGTGGTATTATATTTACTGTTAGATTAATACATGACTACTAGTGGTGGGTGGTATTATATTTACTGTTAGATTAATACATGACTACTAGTGGTGGTGGTATTATATTTACTGTTAGATTAATACATGACTACTAGTGGTGGTTATTATATTTACTGTTAGATTAATACATGACTACTAGTGGTGGGTGGTATTATATTTACTGTTAGATTAATACATGACTACTAGTGGTGGGTATTATATTTACTGTTAGATTAATACATGACTACTAGTGGTGGTATTATATTTACTGTTAGATTAATACATGACTACTAGTGGTGGTATTATATTTACTGTTAGATTAATACATGACTACTAGTGGTGGGTGGTATTATATTTACTGTTAGATTAATACATGACTACTAGTGGTGGTATTATATTTACTGTTAGATTAATACATGACTACTAGTGGTGGGTATTATATTTACTGTTAGATTAATACATGACTACTAGTGGTGGGTGGTATTATATTTACTGTTAGATTAATACATGACTACTAGTGGTGGGGTATTATATTTACTGTTAGATTAATACATGACTACTAGTGGTGGGTGGTATTATATTTACTGTTAGATTAATACATGACTACTAGTGGTGGTATTATATTTACTGTTAGATTAATACATGACTACTAGTGGTGGTATTATATTTACTGTTAGATTAATACATGACTACTAGTGGTGGTATTATATTTACTGTTAGATTAATACATGACTACTAGTGGTGGTATTATATTTACTGTTAGATTAATACATGACTACTAGCGGTGGGTGGTATTATATTTACTGTTAGATTAATACATGACTACTAGCGGTGGGTGGTATTATATTTACTGTTAGATTAATACATGACTACTAGTGGTGGGTGGTATTATATTTACTGTTAGATTAATACATGACTACTAGTGGTGGGTGGTATTATATTTACTGTTAGATTAATACATGACTACTAGTGGTGGGTGGGTATTATATTTACTGTTAGATTAATACATGACTACTAGTGGTGGTATTATATTTACTGTTAGATTAATACATGACTACTAGCAGTGGGTGGTATTATATTTACTGTTAGATTAATACATGACTACTAGTGGTGGTATTATATTTACTGTTAGATTAATACATGACTACTAGTGGTGGGTGGTATTATATTTACTGTTAGATTAATACATGACTACTAGTGGTGGGTGGTATTATATTTACTGTTAGATTAATACATGACTACTAGTGGTGGGTGGTATTATATTTACTGTTAGATTAATACATGACTACTAGTGGTGGTATTATATTTACTGTTAGATTAATACATGACTACTAGTGGTGGTATTATATTTACTGTTAGATTAATACATGACTACTAGTGGTGGTATTATATTTACTGTTAGATTAATACATGACTACTAGTGGTGGTATTATATTTACTGTTAGATTAATACATGACTACTAGTGGTGGTTATTATATTTACTGTTAGATTAATACATGACTACTAGTGGTGGGTGGTATTATATTTACTGTTAGATTAATACATGACTACTAGTGGTGGGTGGTATTATATTTACTGTTAGATTAATACATGACTACTAGTGGGTGGTATTATATTTACTGTTAGATTAATACATGACTACTAGTGGTGGGTGGTATTATATTTACTGTTAGATTAATACATGACTACTAGTGGTGGGTGGTATTATATTTACTGTTAGATTAATACATGACTACTAGTGGTGGTATTATATTTACTGTTAGATTAATACATGACTACTAGTGGTGGTATTATATTTACTGTTAGATTAATACATGACTACTAGTGGTGGGTATTATATTTACTGTTAGATTAATACATGACTACTAGTGGTGGGTGGTATTATATTTACTGTTAGATTAATACATGACTACTAGTGGTGGGTGGTATTATATTTACTGTTAGATTAATACATGACTACTAGTGGTGGTATTATATTTACTGTTAGATTAATACATGACTACTAGTGGTGGTATTATATTTACTGTTAGATTAATACATGACTACTAGTGGTGGTATTATATTTACTGTTAGATTAATACATGACTACTAGTGGTGGTTATTATATTTACTGTTAGATTAATACATGACTACTAGTGGTGGGTGGTATTATATTTACTGTTAGATTAATACATGACTACTAGTGGTGGGTGGTATTATATTTACTGTTAGATTAATACATGACTACTAGTGGTGGTATTATATTTACTGTTAGATTAATACATGACTACTAGTGGTGGTATTATATTTACTGTTAGATTAATACATGACTACTAGTGGTGGTTATTATATTTACTGTTAGATTAATACATGACTACTAGCGGTGGTATTATATTTACTGTTAGATTAATACATGACTACTAGTGGGTGGTATTATATTTACTGTTAGATTAATACATGACTACTAGTGGTGGGTGGTATTATATTTACTGTTAGATTAATACATGACTACTAGTGGTGGGTGGTATTATATTTACTGTTAGATTAATACATGACTACTAGTGGTGGTTATTATATTTACTGTTAGATTAATACATGACTACTAGTGGTGGGTGGTATTATATTTACTGTTAGATTAATACATGACTACTAGTGGTGGGTGGTATTATATTTACTGTTAGATTAATACATGACTACTAGTGGTGGGTGGTATTATATTTACTGTTAGATTAATACATGACTACTAGTGGTGGTATTATATTTACTGTTAGATTAATACATGACTACTAGTGGTGGGTATTATATTTACTGTTAGATTAATACATGACTACTAGTGGTGGGTGGTATTATATTTACTGTTAGATTAATACATGACTACTAGTGGTGGGTATTATATTTACTGTTAGATTAATACATGACTACTAGTGGTGGTATTATATTTACTGTTAGATTAATACATGACTACTAGTGGTGGTATTATATTTACTGTTAGATTAATACATGACTACTAGTGGTGGTATTATATTTACTGTTAGATTAATACATGACTACTAGTGGTGGTATTATATTTACTGTTAGATTAATACATGACTACTAGTGGTATTATATTTACTGTTAGATTAATACATGACTACTAGTGGTGGGTGGTATTATATTTACTGTTAGATTAATACATGACTACTAGTGGTGGTATTATATTTACTGTTAGATTAATAAATGACTACTAGTGGTGGTATTATATTTACTGTTAGATTAATACATGACTACTAGTGGTGGTATTATATTTACTGTTAGATTAATACATGACTACTAGTGGTGGTATTATATTTACTGTTAGATTAATACATGACTACTAGTGGTGGTATTATATTTACTGTTAGATTAATACATGACTACTAGTGGTGGTATTATATTTACTGTTAGATTAATACATGACTACTAGTGGTGGGTATTATATTTACTGTTAGATTAATACATGACTACTAGTGGTGGGTGGTATTATATTTACTGTTAGATTAATACATGACTACTAGTGGTGGGTGGTATTATATTTACTGTTAGATTAATACATGACTACTAGTGGTGGACTACTATTATATTTACTGTTAGATTAATACATGACTACTAGTGGTGGTATTATATTTACTGTTAGATTAATACATGACTACTAGTGGTGGTATTATATTTACTGTTAGATTAATACATGACTACTAGTGGTGGTTATTATATTTACTGTTAGATTAATACATGACTACTAGTGGTGGGTGGTATTATATTTACTGTTAGATTAATACATGACTACTAGTGGTGGGTGGTATTATATTTACTGTTAGATTAATACATGACTACTAGTGGTGGTATTATATTTACTGTTAGATTAATACATGACTACTAGTGGTGGTATTATATTTACTGTTAGATTAATACATGACTACTAGTGGTGGTATTATATTTACTGTTAGATTAATACATGACTACTAGTGGTGGGTTATTATATTTACTGTTAGATTAATACATGACTACTAGTGGTGGGTGGTATTATATTTACTGTTAGATTAATACATGACTACTAGTGGGTGGTATTATATTTACTGTTAGATTAATACATGACTACTAGTGGTGGTATTATATTTACTGTTAGATTAATACATGACTACTAGTGGTGGTATTATATTTACTGTTAGATTAATACATGACTACTAGTGGTGGTTATTATATTTACTGTTAGATTAATACATGACTACTAGCAGTGGGTGGTATTATATTTACTGTTAGATTAATACATGACTACTAGTGGTGGGTGGTATTATATTTACTGTTAGATTAATACATGACTACTAGTGGTGGGTGGTATTATATTTACTGTTAGATTAATACATGACTACTAGTGGTGGGTGGTATTATATTTACTGTTAGATTAATACATGACTACTAGTGGTGGTATTATATTTACTGTTAGATTAATACATGACTACTAGTGGTGGGTGGTATTATATTTACTGTTAGATTAATACATGACTACTAGTGGTGGTATTATATTTACTGTTAGATTAATACATGACTACTAGTGGTGGTATTATATTTACTGTTAGATTAATACATGACTACTAGTGGTGGGGTATTATATTTACTGTTAGATTAATACATGACTACTAGTGGTGGGTGGTATTATATTTACTGTTAGATTAATACATGACTACTAGTGGTGGTATTATATTTACTGTTAGATTAATACATGACTACTAGTGGTGGTATTATATTTACTGTTAGATTAATACATGACTACTAGTGGTGGGTGGTATTATATTTACTGTTAGATTAATACATGACTACTAGTGGTGGGGTTATTATATTTACTGTTAGATTAATACATGACTACTAGTGGTGGGTGGTATTATATTTACTGTTAGATTAATACATGACTACTAGTGGTGGTATTATATTTACTGTTAGATTAATACATGACTACTAGTGGTGGTATTATATTTACTGTTAGATTAATACATGACTACTAGTGGTGGTATTATATTTACTGTTAGATTAATACATGACTACTAGTGGTGGTTATTATATTTACTGTTAGATTAATACATGACTACTAGCGGTGGGTGGTATTATATTTACTGTTAGATTAATACATGACTACTAGCGGTGGGTGGTATTATATTTACTGTTAGATTAATACATGACTACTAGTGGTGGGTGGTATTATATTTACTGTTAGATTAATACATGACTACTAGTGGTGGGTGGTATTATATTTACTGTTAGATTAATACATGACTACTAGTGGTGGGTGGTATTATATTTACTGTTAGATTAATACATGACTACTAGTGGTGGGTATTATATTTACTGTTAGATTAATACATGACTACTAGTGGTGGTATTATATTTACTGTTAGATTAATACATGACTACTAGTGGTGGGTATTATATTTACTGTTAGATTAATACATGACTACTAGTGGTGGGTGGTATTATATTTACTGTTAGATTAATACATGACTACTAGTGGTGGGTGGTATTATATTTACTGTTAGATTAATACATGACTACTAGTGGTGGTATTATATTTACTGTTAGATTAATACATGACTACTAGTGGTGGTATTATATTTACTGTTAGATTAATACATGACTACTAGTGGTGGTATTATATTTACTGTTAGATTAATACATGACTACTAGTGGTGGTTATTATATTTACTGTTAGATTAATACATGACTACTAGTGGTGGGTGGTATTATATTTACTGTTAGATTAATACATGACTACTAGTGGTGGGTGGTATTATATTTACTGTTAGATTAATACATGACTACTAGTGGTGGTATTATATTTACTGTTAGATTAATACATGACTACTAGTGGTGGTATTATATTTACTGTTAGATTAATACATGACTACTAGTGGTGGTATTATATTTACTGTTAGATTAATACATGACTACTAGTGGGTGGTATTATATTTACTGTTAGATTAATACATGACTACTAGCGGTGGTGGTATTATATTTACTGTTAGATTAATACATGACTACTAGTGGTGGTGGTATTATATTTACTGTTAGATTAATACATGACTACTAGTGGTGGTGGTATTATATTTACTGTTAGATTAATACATGACTACTAGTGGTGGGTGTATTATATTTACTGTTAGATTAATACATGACTACTAGTGGTGGGTGGTATTATATTTACTGTTAGATTAATACATGACTACTAGTGGTGGTATTATATTTACTGTTAGATTAATACATGACTACTAGTGGTGGTATTATATTTACTGTTAGATTAATACATGACTACTAGTGGTGGTATTATATTTACTGTTAGATTAATACATGACTACTAGTGGTGGTTATTATATTTACTGTTAGATTAATACATGACTACTAGTGGTGGTGGTATTATATTTACTGTTAGATTAATACATGACTACTAGCGGTGGGTGGTATTATATTTA